>NW_027478602.1:300000-442135 GCF_051014685.1 Ptiloglossa arizonensis | reverse complement strand
GCTTAACCAGAATGGCCTAGGGAAAAAATACACATACCGTTGTAATCGGGCGAGTTTCTACTTTCAGATGCAACAGGAATTTTTGGGTTAGGTCAATCCGTTCGCGAGATATGGGAATTTGAAGCTAAGAAGTGGTTGAGGAGACAACAAATTTTTCGCACTTCTGCTGCTCCAAACGCTTAACCAGAATGGCCTAGGGAAAAAATACACTTACCGTTGTAATCGGGCGAGTTTCTACTTTCAGATGCAATAGGAATTTTTGGGTAAGGTCAATCCGTTCGTGAGATATAGGAGTTTGAATCCAAGAAATGGTTGAGAAGGCAAAAAATTTTTCGCAATTCTGCTGCTCCAAACGCTTAACCAGAATGGCCTCGGGAAAAAATACACATACCGTTGTAATCGGGCGAGTTTCTACTTTCAGATGCAATAGGAATTTTTGGGTTAGGTCAATCCGTTCACGAGGTATGGGAGTTTGAAGCCAAGAAATGGTTGAGAAGGCAAAAAATTTTACGCAATTCTGATTGCCCAAACGCTTAACCAGAATGGCCTAGGGGAAAAATACCCATACCGTTGTAATCGGACGAGTTTCTACTTTCAGTTACAATAGGAATTTTTGCGTTAGGTCAATCCGTTCGCGAGATATGGGAGTTTGAAGCTAAGAAATGGTTGAGAAGACAACAAATTTTTCGTACTTCTGCTGCTCCAAACGCTTAACCAGAATGGCCTAGGGGAAAAATACACGTACCGTTGTAATCGGACGAGTTTCTACTTTCAAATTCAATAGCAATTTTTGGGTTAGGTCAATCCGTTCGCGAGATATGGGAGTTTGAAGCTAAGAAATGGTTGAGAAGGCAAAAAATGTTTCGCAATTCTGCTGCTCCAAACGCTTAACCAGAATGGCCTAGGGAAAAAATACACATAACGCTGTAAACGGGCGAGTTTCTACTTTCAGATGCAATAGGAATTTTTGGGTTAGGTCAATCCGTTCGCGAGATATGGGAGTTTGAAGCCAAGAAATGGTTGAGAAGGCAAAAAATTTTTCGCAATTCTGCTGCTTCAAACGCTTAACCAGAATGGCCTAGGGAAAAAATACACATACCGTTGTAATCGGGCGAGTTTCTACTTTCAGATGCAATAGGAATTCTTGGGTTAGGTCAATCCGTTCGCGAGATATGGGAGTTTGAAGCCAAGAAATGGTTGAGAAGGCAACAAATTTTTCGCAATTCTGCTGCTCCAAACGCTTAACCATAATGGCCTAGGGAAAAAATACACATACCGTTGTAATCGGGCGAGTTTCTACTTTCAGATGCAATAGGAATTTTTGGGTTAGGTCAATCCGTTCGCGAGATAAGGGAGTTTGAAGCTAAGAAATGGTTGAGGAGACAACAAATTCTTCGCACTTCTGCTGCTCCAAACGCTTAACCAGAATGGCCTAGGGAAAAAATACACATACCGTTGTAATCGGGCGAGTTTCTACTTTCAGATGCAATAGGAATTTTTGGGTAAGGTCAATCCGTTCGTGAGATATAGGAGTTTGTATCCAAGAAATGGTTCAGAAGGCAAAAAATTTTTCGCAATTCTGCTGCTCCAAACGCTTAACCAGAATGGCCTAGGGAAAAAATACACATACCGTTGAAATCTGGCGAGTTTCTACTTTCAGACGCAACAGGAATTTTTGGGTTAGGTCAATCCGTTCGCGAGATATGGGAGTTTGAAGCCAAGAAATGGTTGAGAAGGCAAAAAATTTTTCGCAATTCTGCTGCCCCAAACGCTTAACCAGAATGGCCTAGGAAAAAAATACCCATACCGTTGTAATCAGAAGAGTTTCTACTTTCAGATGCAATAGGAATTTTTGGGTAAGGTCAATCCGTTCGTGAGATATAGGAGTTTGAATCCAAGAAATGGTTGAGAAGGCAAAAAATTTTTCGCACTTCTGCTGCTCCAAACGCTTAACCATAATGGCCTAGGGAAAAAATACACATACCGTTGAAATCTGGCGAGTTTCTACTTTCAGACACAACAGGAATTTTTGGGTTAGGTCAATCCGTTCGCGAGATATGGGAGTTTGAAGCCAAGAAATGGTTGAGAAGGCAAAAAATTTTTCACAATTTTGCTGCTCCAAACGCTTAACCAGAATGGCCTAGGGAAAAAATACACTTACCGTTGTAATCGGACGAGTTTCTACTTTCAGTTACAATAGGAATTTTTGCGTTAGGTCAATCCGTTCGCGAGATATGGGAGTTTGAAGCTAAGAAATGGTTGAGAAGACAACAAATTTTTCGTACTTCTGCTGCTCCAAACGCTTAACCAGAATGGCCTAGGGGAAAAATACACGTACCGTTGTAATCGGACGAGTTTCTACTTTCAAATTCAATAGCAATTTTTGGGTTAGGTCAATCCGTTCGCGAGATATGGGAGTTTGAAGCCATGAAATGTTTGTGAAGGCAAACATTTTTTCGCAATTCTGCTGCTGCAAATGCTTAACCAGAATGGCGTAGGGAAAAAAAAAACATACCGTTGAAATCTGACGAGTTTCTACTTTCAGACGCAACAGGAATTTTTGGGTTAGGTCAATCCGTTCGCGAGATATGGGAGTTTGAAGCCAAGAAATGGTTGAGAAGCAAAAAATTTTTCGCAATTCTGCTGCTCCAAACGCTTAACCAGAATGGCCTAGGGAAAAAATACACATACCGTTGTAATCGGGCGAGTTTCTACTTTCAGATGCAATAGGAATTTTTGGGTTAGGTCAATCCGTTCGCGAGATCTGGGAGTTTGAAGCTAAGAAATGGTTGAGAAGACAACAAATTTTTCGCACTTCTGCTGCTCCAAACGCTTAACCAGAATGGACTAGGGAAAAAATACACATACCGTTGAAATCTGGCGAGTTTCTACTTTCAGACGCAACAGGAATTTTTGGGTTAGGTCAATCCGTTCGCGAGATATGGGAGTTTGAAGCCAAGAAATGGTTGAGAAGGCAAAAGATTTTTCGCAATTCTGCTGCTCCAAACGCTTAACCAGAATGGCCTAGGGAAAAAATACCCATACCGTTGTAATCGGGCGAGTTTCTACTTTCAGGTACAATAGGAATTTTTGGGTTAGGTCAATCCGTTCGCGAGATATGGGAGTTTGAATCCAAGAAATGGTTGAGAAGGCAAAAAATTTTTCGCACTTCTGCTGCTCCAAACGCTTAACGAGAGTGGCCTAAGGAAAAAATACACATACCCTTGTAATCGGGCGAGTTTCTACTTTCAGATGCAATAGGAATTTTTGGGTAAGGTCAATCCGTTCGCGAAATATGGGAGTTTGAAGCCAAGAAATGGTTGAGAAGGCAAAAAATTTTCCGCAATTTTGCTGCTCCAAACGCTTAACCATAATTGCCTAGGGAAAAAATACACATACCGTTGTAATCGGGCGAGTTTCTACTTTCAGATGCAATAGGAATTTTTGGGTTAGGTCAATCCGTTCGCGAAATTTGGGAGTTTGAAGCCAAGAAATGGTTGAGAAGGCAAAAAATTTTTCGCAATTTTGCTGCTCCAAACGCTTAACCATAATGGCCTAGGGAAAAAATACACATACCGTTGTAATCGGGCGAGTTTCTACTTTCAGATGCAATAGGAATTTTTGGGTTAGGTCAATCCGTTCGCGAGATAAGGGAGTTTGAAGCTAAGAAATGGTTGAGAAGACAACAAATTTTTCGCACTTCTGCTGCTCCAAACGCTTAACCAGAATGGCCTAGGGAAAAAATACACATACCGTTGTAATCGGGCGAGTTCCTACTTTCAGATGCAATAGGAATTTTTGGGTTAGGTCAATCCGTTTGCGAGATATGGGAGTTTGAAGCTAAGAAATGGTTGAGAAGAGAACAAATTTTTCGCACTTCTGCTGCTCCAAACGCTTAACCAGAATGGCCTAGGGAAAAAATACACATACCGTTGTTATCGGGCGAGTTTCTACTTTCAGATGCAATAGGAATTTTTGGGTTAGGTCAATCCGTTCGTGAGATATAGGAGTTTGAATCCAAGAAATGGTTGAGAAGGCAAAAAATTTTTCGCAATTTTGCTGCTCCAAACGCTTAACCATAAAGGGCTAGGGAAAAAATACACATACCGTTGCAATCGGGCGAGTTTCTACTTTCAGATGCAATAGGAATTTTTGGGTTAGGTCAATCCGTTCACGAGGTATGGGAGTTTGAAGCCAAGAAATGGTTGAGAAGGCAAAAAATTTTCCGCAATTTTGCTGCTCCAAACGCTTAACCATAAAGGGCTAGGGAAAAAATACACATACTGTTGTAATCGGGCGAGTTTCTACTTTCAGATGAAATAGGAATTTTTGGGTTAGGTCAATCCGTTCGCGAGATCTGGGAGTTTGAAGCTAAGAAATGGTTGAGAAGACAACAAATTTTTCGCACTTCTGCTGCTCCAAACGCTTAACCAGAATGGCCTAGGGAAAAAATACACATACCGTTGAAATCTGGCGAGTTTCTACTTTCAGACGCAACAGGAATTTTTGGGTTAGGTCAATCCGTTCGCGAGATATGGGAGTTTGAAGCCAAGAAATGGTTGAGAAGGCAAAAAATTTTTCGCAATTCTGCTGCACCAAACGCTTAACCAGACTGGCCTAGAGAAAAAATACCCATACCGTTGTAATCGGGCGAGTTTCTACTTTCAGGTACAATAGGAATTTTTGGGTTAGGTCAATCCGTTCGCGAGATATGGGAGTTTGAATCCAAGAAATGGTTGAGAAGGCAAAAAATTTTTCGCACTTCTGCTGCTCCAAACGCTTAACGAGAATGGCCTAAGGAAAAAATACACATACCGTTGTAATCGGGCGAGTTTCTACTTTCAGATGCAATAGGAATTTTTGGGTAAGGTCAATCCGTTCGCGAAATATGGGAGTTTGAAGCCAAGAAATGGTTGAGAAGGCAAAAAATTTTCCGCAATTTTGCTGCTCCAAACGCTTAACCATAATTGCCTAGGGAAAAAATACACATACCGTTGTAATCGGGCGAGTTTCTGCTTTCAGATGCAATAGGAATTTTTGGGTTAGGTCATTCCGTTCGCGAAATATGGGAGTTTGAAGCCAAGAAATGTTTGAGAAGGCAAAAAATTTTTCACAATTTTGCTGCTCCAAACGCTTAACCAGAATGGCCTAGGGAAAAAATACACATACCGTTGTAATCGGGCGAGTTTCTACTTTCAGATGCAATAGGAATTTTTGGGTTAGGTCAATCCGTTCACGAGGTATGGGAGTTTGAAGCCAAGAAATGGTTGAGAAGGCAAAAAATTTTTCGCAATTTTGCTGCTCCAAACGCTTAACCATAAAGGGCTAGGGAAAAAATACACATACCGTTGTAATCGGGCGAGTTTCTACTTTCAGATGCAATAGGAATTTTTGGGTTAGGTCAATCCGTTCGTGAGATATAGGAGTTTGAATCCAAGAAATGGTTGAGAAGACAACAAATCTTTCGCAATTCTGCTGCTCCAAACGCTTAACCAGAATGGGCTAGGGAAAAAATACACATACCGTTGTAATCGGGCGAGTTTCTACTTTCAGACGCAACAGGAGTTTTTGGGTTAGGTCAATCCGTTCGCGAGATATGGGAGTTTGAAGCCATGAAATGGTTGAGAAGGCAAAAAATTTTTCGCAATTCTGCTGCTGCAAACGCTTAACCAGAATGGCCTAGGGAAAAAATACACATACCGTTGAAATCTGGCGAGTTTCTACTTTCAGACGCAACAGGAATTTTTGGGTTAGGTCAATCCGTTCGCGAGATATGGGAGATTGAAGCTAAGAAATGGTTGAGAAGACAACAAATTTTTCGCACTTCTGCTGCTCCAAACGCTTAACCAGAATGGCCTAGGGAAAAAATACACATACCGTTGAAATCTGGCGAGTTTCTACTTTCAGACGCAACAGGAATTTTTGGGTTAGGTCAATCCGTTCGTGAGATATAGGAGTTTGAATCCAAGAAATGGTTGAGAAGGCAAAAAATTTTTCGCAATTCTGCTGCTCCAAACGCTTAACCATAATGGCCTAGGGAAAAAATATACATACCGTTGTAATCGGGCGAGTTTCTACTTTCAGATGCAATAGGAATTTTTGGGTAAGGTCAATCCGTTCGTGAGATATAGGAGTTTGAATCAAAGAAATGGTTGAGAAGGCAAAAAATTTTTCGCAATTCTGCTGCTCCAAACGCTTAACCAGAATGGCCTAGGGAAAAAATACACATACCGTTGTAATCGGGCGAGTTTCTACTTTCAGACGCAACAGGAGTTTTTGGGTTAGGTCAATCCGTTCGCGAGATATGGGAGTTTGAAGCCATGAAATGGTTGAGAAGGCAAAAAATTTTTCGCAATTCTGCTGTTGCAAACGCTTAACCAGAATGGCCTAGGGAAAAAATACACATACCGTTGAAATCTGGCGAGTTTCTACTTTCAGACGCAACAGGAATTTTTGGGTTAGGTCAATCCGTTCGCGAGATATGGGAGATTGAAGCTAAGAAATGGTTGAGAAGACAACAAATTTTTCGCACTTCTGCTGCTCCAAACGCTTAACCAGAATGGCCTAGGGAAAAAATACACATACCGTTGAAATCTGGCGAGTTTCTACTTTCAGACGCAACAGGAATTTTTGGGTTAGGTCAATCCGTTCGTGAGATATAGGAGTTTGAATCCAAGAAATGGTTGAGAAGGCAAAAAATTTTTCGCAATTCTGCTGCTCCAAACGCTTAACCATAATGGCCTAGGGAAAAAATATACATACCGTTGTAATCGGGCGAGTTTCTACTTTCAGATGCAATAGGAATTTTTGGGTAAGGTCAATCCGTTCGTGAGATATAGGAGTTTGAATCAAAGAAATGGTTGAGAAGGCAAAAAATTTTTCGCAATTCTGCTGCTCCAAAAGCTTAACCAGAATGGCCTAGGGAAAAAATACACATACCGTTGTAATCGGGCGAGTTTCTACTTTCAGATGCAATAGGAATTTTTGGGTTAGGTCAATCCGTTCGCGAGATATGGGAGTTTGAAGCTAAGAAACGGTTGAGAAGAGAACAAATTTTTCGCACTTCTGCTGCTCCAAACGCTTAACCAGAATGGCCTAGGGAAAAAATACACATACCGTTGTAATCGGGCGAGTTTCTACTTTCAGATGCAATAGGAATTTTTGGGTAAGGTCAATCCGTTCGTGAGATATAGGAGTTTGAATCCAAGAAATGGTTGAGAAGGCAAAAAATTTTTCGCAATTCTGCTGCTCCAAACGCTTAACCAGAATGGCCTAGGGAAAAAATACACATACCGTTGTAATCGGGCGAGTTTCTACTTTCAGATGCAATAGGAATTTTTGGGTTAGGTCAATACGTTCGTGAGATATAGGAGTTTGAATCCAAGAAATGGTTGAGAAGGCAAAAAATTTTTCGCAATTCTGCTGCTCCAAACGCTTAACCATAATGGCCTAGGGAAAAAATATACATACCGTTGTAATCGGGCGAGTTTCTACTTTCAGATGCAATAGGAATTTTTGGGTAAGGTCAATCCGTTCGTGAGATATAGGAGTTTGAATCAAAGAAATGGTTGAGAAGGCAAAAAATTTTTCGCAATTCTGCTGCTCCAAACGCTTAACCAGAATGGCCTAGGGAAAAAATACACATACCGTTGTAATCGGGCGAGTTTCTACTTTCAGACACAACAGGAATTTTTGGGTTAGGTCAATCCGTTCGCGAGATATGGGAGTTTGAAGCCAAGAAATGGTTGAGAAGGCAAAAAATTTTTCACAATTTTGCTGCTCCAAACGCTTAACCAGAATGGCCTAGGGAAAAAATACACTTACCGTTGTAATCGGACGAGTTTCTACTTTCAGTTACAATAGGAATTTTTGCGTTAGGTCAATCCGTTCGCGAGATATGGGAGTTTGAAGCTAAGAAATGGTTGAGAAGACAACAAATTTTTCGTACTTCTGCTGCTCCAAACGCTTAACCAGAATGGCCTAGGGGAAAAATACACGTACCGTTGTAATCGGACGAGTTTCTACTTTCAAATTCAATAGCAATTTTTGGGTTAGGTCAATCCGTTCGCGAGATATGGGAGTTTGAAGCCATGAAATGTTTGTGAAGGCAAACATTTTTTCGCAATTCTGCTGCTGCAAATGCTTAACCAGAATGGCGTAGGGAAAAAAAAAACATACCGTTGAAATCTGACGAGTTTCTACTTTCAGACGCAACAGGAATTTTTGGGTTAGGTCAATCCGTTCGCGAGATATGGGAGTTTGAAGCCAAGAAATGGTTGAGAAGCAAAAAATTTTTCGCAATTCTGCTGCTCCAAACGCTTAACCAGAATGGCCTAGGGAAAAAATACACATACCGTTGTAATCGGGCGAGTTTCTACTTTCAGATGCAATAGGAATTTTTGGGTTAGGTCAATCCGTTCGCGAGATCTGGGAGTTTGAAGCTAAGAAATGGTTGAGAAGGCAAAAAATTTTTCGCAATTCTGCTGCTCCAAACGCTTAACCATAATGGCCTAGGGAAAAAATATACATACCGTTGTAATCGGGCGAGTTTCTACTTTCAGATGCAATAGGAATTTTTGGGTAAGGTCAATCCGTTCGTGAGATATAGGAGTTTGAATCAAAGAAATGGTTGAGAAGGCAAAAAATTTTTCGCAATTCTGCTGCTCCAAACGCTTAACCAGAATGGCCTAGGGAAAAAATACACATACCGTTGTAATCGGGCGAGTTTCTACTTTCAGACGCAACAGGAGTTTTTGGGTTAGGTCAATCCGTTCGCGAGATATGGGAGTTTGAAGCCATGAAATGGTTGAGAAGGCAAAAAATTTTTCGCAATTCTGCTGTTGCAAACGCTTAACCAGAATGGCCTAGGGAAAAAATACACATACCGTTGAAATCTGGCGAGTTTCTACTTTCAGACGCAACAGGAATTTTTGGGTTAGGTCAATCCGTTCGCGAGATATGGGAGATTGAAGCTAAGAAATGGTTGAGAAGACAACAAATTTTTCGCACTTCTGCTGCTCCAAACGCTTAACCAGAATGGCCTAGGGAAAAAATACACATACCGTTGAAATCTGGCGAGTTTCTACTTTCAGACGCAACAGGAATTTTTGGGTTAGGTCAATCCGTTCGTGAGATATAGGAGTTTGAATCCAAGAAATGGTTGAGAAGGCAAAAAATTTTTCGCAATTCTGCTGCTCCAAACGCTTAACCATAATGGCCTAGGGAAAAAATATACATACCGTTGTAATCGCGCGAGTTTCTACTTTCAGATGCAATAGGAATTTTTGGGTAAGGTCAATCCGTTCGTGAGATATAGGAGTTTGAATCAAAGAAATGGTTGAGAAGGCAAAAAATTTTTCGCAATTCTGCTGCTCCAAAAGCTTAACCAGAATGGCCTAGGGAAAAAATACACATACCGTTGTAATCGGGCGAGTTTCTACTTTCAGATGCAATAGGAATTTTTGGGTTAGGTCAATCCGTTCGCGAGATATGGGAGTTTGAAGCTAAGAAACGGTTGAGAAGAGAACAAATTTTTCGCACTTCTGCTGCTCCAAACGCTTAACCAGAATGGCCTAGGGAAAAAATACACATACCGTTGTAATCGGGCGAGTTTCTACTTTCAGATGCAATAGGAATTTTTGGGTAAGGTCAATCCGTTCGTGAGATATAGGAGTTTGAATCCAAGAAATGGTTGAGAAGGCAAAAAATTTTTCGCAATTCTGCTGCTCCAAACGCTTAACCAGAATGGCCTAGGGAAAAAATACACATACCGTTGTAATCGGGCGAGTTTCTACTTTCAGATGCAATAGGAATTTTTGGGTTAGGTCAATACGTTCGTGAGATATAGGAGTTTGAATCCAAGAAATGGTTGAGAAGGCAAAAAATTTTTCGCAATTCTGCTGCTCCAAACGCTTAACCATAATGGCCTAGGGAAAAAATATACATACCGTTGTAATCGGGCGAGTTTCTACTTTCAGATGCAATAGGAATTTTTGGGTAAGGTCAATCCGTTCGTGAGATATAGGAGTTTGAATCAAAGAAATGGTTGAGAAGGCAAAAAATTTTTCGCAATTCTGCTGCTCCAAACGCTTAACCAGAATGGCCTAGGGAAAAAATACACATACCGTTGTAATCGGGCGAGTTTCTACTTTCAGATGCAATAGGAATTTTTGGGTTAGGTCAATCCGTCCGCGAGATAAGGGAGTTTGAAGCTAAGAAATGGTTGAGAAGACAACAAATTTTTCGCACTTCTGCTTCTCCAAACGCTTAACCAGAATGGCCTAGGGAAAAAATACACATACCGTTGTAATCGGGCGAGTTTCTACTTTCAGATGCAATAGGAATTTTTGGGTTAGGTCAATCCGTTGGCGAGAGATGGGAGTTTGAAGCTAAGAAATGGTTGAGAAGAGAACAAATTTTTCGCACTTCTGCTGCTCCAAACGCTTAACCAGAATGGCCTAGGGAAAAAATACACATACCGTTGTAATCGGGCGAGTTTCTACTTTCAGATGCAATAGGAATTTTTGGGTTAGGTCAATCCGTTCACGAGGTATGGGAGTTTGAAGCCAAGAAATGGTTGAGAAGGCAAAAAATTTTCCGCAATTTTGCTGCTCCAAACGCTTAACCATAAAGGGCTAGGGAAAAAATACACATACCGTTGTAATCGGGCGAGTTTCTACTTTCAGATGAAATAGGAATTTTTGGGTTAGGTCAATCCGTTCGCGAGATCTGGGAGTTTGAAGCTCAGAAATGGTTGAGAAGACAACAAATTTTTCGCACTTCTGCTGCTCCAAACGCTTAACCAGAATGGCCTAGGGAAAAAATACACATACCGTGGAAATCTGGCGAGTTTCTACTTTCAGACGCAACAGGAATTTTTGGGTTAGGTCAATCCGTTCGCGAGATATGGGAGTTTGAAGCCAAGAAATGGTTGAGAAGGCAAAAAATTTTTCGCAATTCTGCTGCTCCAAACGCTTAACCAGAATGGCCTAGGGAAAAAATACACATACCGTTGTAATCGGGCGAGTTTCTACTTTCAGATGCAATAGGAATTTTTGGGTAAGGTCAATCCGTTCGCGAAATATGGGAGTTTGAAGCCAAGAAATGGTTGAGAAGGCAAAAAATTTTCCGCAATTTTGCTGCTCCAAACGCTTAACCATAATTGCCTAGGGAAAAAATACACATACCGTTGTAATCGGGCGAGTTTCTACTTTCTGATGCAATAGGAATTTTTGGGTAAGGTCATTCTGTTCGCGAAATATGGGAGTTTGAAGCCAAGAAATGGTTGAGAAGGCAAAAAATTTTTCGCAATTTTGCTGCTCCAAACGCTTAACCATAATTGCCTAGGGAAAAAATACACATACCGTTGTAATCGGGCGAGTTTCTACTTTCTGATGCAATAGGAATTTTTGGGTAAGGTCAATCCGTTCGTGAGATATAGGAGTTTGAATCCAAGAAATGGTTGAGAAGGCAAAAAATTTTTCGCAATTCTGCTGCTCCAAACGCTTAACCAGAATGGCCTAGGGAAAAAATACACATACCGTTGTAATCGGGCGAGTTTCTACTTTCAGATGCAATAGGAATTTTTGGGTTAGGTCAATCCGTTCGCGAGATATGGGAGTTTGAAGCTAAGAAACGGTTGAGAAGAGAACAAATTTTTCGCACTTCTGCTGCTCCAAACGCTTAACCAGAATGGCCTAGGGAAAAAATACACATACCGTTGTAATCGGGCGAGTTTCTACTTTCAGATGCAATAGGAATTTTTGGGTAAGGTCCATCCGTTCGTGAGATATAGGAGTTTGAATCCAAGAAATGGTTGAGAAGGCAAAAAATTTTTCGCAATTCTGCTGCTCCAAACGCTTAACCAGAATGGCCTAGGGAAAAAATACACATACCGTTGTAATCGGGCGAGTTTCTACTTTCAGATGCAATAGGAATTTTTGGGTTAGGTCAATCCGTTCGCGAGATATGGGAGTTTGAAGCTAAGAAATGGTTGAGAAGAGAACAAATTTTTCGCACTTCTGCTGCTCCAAACGCTTAACCATAAAGGGCTAGGGAAAAAATACACATACCGTTGTAATCGGGCGAGTTTCTACTTTCAGATGCAATAGGAATTTTTGGGTTAGGTCAATCCGTTCGTGAGATATAGGAGCTTGAATCCAAGAAATGGTTGAGAAGACAACAAATCTTTCGCAATTCTGCTGCTCCAAACGCTTAACCAGAATGGGCTAGGGAAAAAATACACATACCGTTGTAATTGGGCGAGTTTCTACTTTCAGACGCAACAGGAGTTTTTGGGTTAGGTCAATCCGTTCGCGAGATATGGGAGATTGAAGCTAAGAAATGGTTGAGAAGACAACAAATTTTTCGCACTTCTGCTGCTCCAAACGCTTAACCAGAATGGCCTAGGGAAAAAATACACATACCGTTGAAATCTGGCGAGTTTCTACTTTCAGACGCAGCAGGAATTTTTGGGTTAGGTCAATCCGTTCGTGAGATATAGGAGTTTGAATCCAAGAAATGGTTGAGAAGGCAAAAAATTTTTCGCAATTCTGCTGCTCCAAACGCTTAACCATAATGGCCTAGGGAAAAAATATACATACCGTTGTAATCGGGCGAGTTTCTACTTTCAGATGCAATAGGAATTTTTGGGTAAGGTCAATCCGTTCGTGATATATAGGAGTTTGAATCAAAGAAATGGTTGAGAAGGCAAAAAATTTTTCGCAATTCTGCTGCTCCAAACGCTTAACCAGAATGGCCTAGGGAAAAAATACACATACCGTTGTAATCGGGCGAGTTTCTACTTTCAGATGCAATAGGAATTTTTGGGTTAGGTCAATCCGTTCGCGAGATATGGGAGTTTGAAGCTAAGAAACGGTTGAGAAGAGAACAAATTTTTCGCACTTCTGCTGCTCCAAACGCTTAACCAGAATGGCCTAGGGAAAAAATACACATACCGTTGTAATCGGGCGAGTTTCTACTTTCTGATGCAATAGGAATTTTTGGGTAAGGTCAATCCGTTCGTGAGATATAGGAGTTTGAATCCAAGAAATGGTTGAGAAGGCAAAAAATTTTTCGCAATTCTGCTGCTCCAAACGCTTAACCAGAATGGCCTAGGGAAAAAATACACATACCGTTGTAATCGGGCGAGTTTCTACTTTCAGATGCAATAGGAATTTTTGGGTTAGGTCAATCCGTTCGCGAGATATGGGAGTTTGAAGCTAAGAAACGGTTGAGAAGAGAACAAATTTTTCGCACTTCTGCTGCTCCAAACGCTTAACCAGAATGGCCTAGGGAGAAAATACACATACCGTTGTAATCGGGCGAGTTTCTACTTTCAGATGCAATAGGAATTTTTGGGTAAGGTCCATCCTTTCGTGAGATATAGGAGTTTGAATCCAAGAAATGGTTGAGAAGGCAAAAAATTTTTCGCAATTCTGCTGCTCCAAACGCTTAACCAGAATGGCCTAGGGAAAAAATACACATACCGTTGTAATCGGGCGAGTTTCTACTTTCAGATGCAATAGGAATTTTTGGGTTAGGTCAATCCGTTCGCGAGATATGGGAGTTTGAAGCTAAGAAATGGTTGAGAAGAGAACAAATTTTTCGCACTTCTGCTGCTCCAAACGCTTAACCAGAATGGCCTAGGGAAAAAATAAACATACCGTTGTAATCGGGCGAGTTTCTACTTTCAGATGCAATAGGAATTTTTGGGTTAGGTCAATCCGTTCGTGAGATATAGGAGTTTGAATCCAAGAAATGGTTGAGTAGGCAAAAAATTTTTCGCAATTCTGCTGCTCCAAACGCTTAACCAGAATGGCCTAGGGAAAAAATACACATACCGTTGTAATCGGGCGAGTTTCTACTTTCAGATGCAATAGGAATTTTTGGGTTAGGTCAATCCGTTCGCGAGATATGGGAGTTTGAAGCTAAGAAATGGTTGAGAAGAGAACAAATTTTTCGCACTTCTGCTGCTCCAAACGCTTAACCAGAATGGCCTAGGGAAAAAATAAACATACCGTTGTAATCGGGCGAGTTTCTACTTTCAGATGCAATAGGAATTTTTGGGTTAGGTCAATCCGTTCGCGAGATATGGGAGTTTGAAGCCAAGAAATGGTTGAGAAGCAAAAAATTTTTCGCAATTCTGCTGCTCCAAACGCTTAACCAGAATGGCCTAGGGAAAAAATACACATACCGTTGTAATCGGGCGAGTTTCTACTTTCAGATGCAATAGGAATTTTTGGGTTAGGTCAATCCGTTCGCGAGATCTGGGAGTTTGAAGCTAAGAAATGGTTGAGAAGACAACAAATTTTTCGCACTTCTGCTGCTCCAAACGCTTAACCAGAATGGACTAGGGAAAAAATACACATACCGTTGAAATCTGGCGAGTTTCTACTTTCAGACGCAACAGGAATTTTTGGGTTAGGTCAATCCGTTCGCGAGATATGGGAGTTTGAAGCCAAGAAATGGTTGAGAAGGCAAAAAATTTTTCGCAATTCTGCTGCTCCAAATGCTTAACCAGAATGGCCTAGGGAAAAAATACCCATACCGTTGTAATCGGGCGAGTTTCTACTTTCAGGTACAATAGGAATTTTTGGGTTAGGTCAATCCGTTCGCGAGATATGGGAGTTTGAATCCAAGAAATGGTTGAGAAGGCAAAAAATTTTTCGCACTTCTGCTGCTCCAAACGCTTAACGAGAGTGGCCTAAGGAAAAAATACACATACCGTTGTAATCGGGCGAGTTTCTACTTTCAGATGCAATAGGAATTTTTGGGTAAGGTCAATCCGTTCGCGAAATATGGGAGTTTGAAGCCAAGAAATGGTTGAGAAGGCAAAAAATTTTCCGCAATTTTGCTGCTCCAAACGCTTAACCATAATTGCCTAGGGAAAAAATACACATACCGTTGTAATCGGGCGAGTTTCTACTTTCAGATGCAATAGGAATTTTTGGGTTAGGTCGATCCGTTCGCGAAATTTGGGAGTTTGAAGCCAAGAAATGGTTGAGAAGGCAAAAAATTTTTCGCAATTTTGCTGCTCCAAACGCTTAACCATAATGGCCTAGGGAAAAAATACACATACCGTTGCAATCGGGCGAGTTTCTACTTTCAGATGCAATAGGAATTTTTGGGTTAGGTCAATCCGTTCGCGAGATAAGGGAGTTTGAAGCTAAGAAATGGTTGAGAAGACAACAAATTTTTCGCACTTCTGCTGCTCCAAACGCTTAACCAGAATGGCCTAGGGAAAAAATACACATACCGTTGTAATCGGGCGAGTTCCTACTTTCAGATGCAATAGGAATTTTTGGGTTAGGTCAATCCGTTCGCGAGATATGGGAGTTTGAAGCTAAGAAATGGTTGAGAAGAGAACAAATTTTTCGCACTTCTGCTGCTCCAAACGCTTAACCAGAATGGCCTAGGGAAAAAATACACATACCGTTGTTATCGGGCGAGTTTCTACTTTCAGATGCAATAGGAATTTTTGGGTTAGGTCAATCCGTTCGTGAGATATAGGAGTTTGAATCCAAGAAATGGTTGAGAAGGCAAAAAATTTTTCGCAATTTTGCTGCTCCAAACGCTTAACCATAAAGGGCTAGGGAAAAAATACACATACCGTTGTAATCGGGCGAGTTTCTACTTTCAGATGCAATAGGAATTTTTGGGTTAGGTCAATCCGTTCACGAGGTATGGGAGTTTGAAGCCAAGAAATGGTTGAGAAGGCAAAAAATTTTCCGCAATTTTGCTGCTCCAAACGCTTAACCATAAAGGGCTAGGGAAAAAATACACATACTGTTGTAATCGGGCGAGTTTCTACTTTCAGATGAAATAGGAATTTTTGGGTTAGGTCAATCCGTTCGCGAGATATGGGAGTTTGAAGCTAAGAAACGGTTGAGAAGAGAACAGATTTTTCGCACTTCTGCTGCTCCAAACGCTTAACCAGAATGGCCTAGGGAGAAAATACACATACCGTTGTAATCGGGCGAGTTTCTACTTTCAGATGCAATAGGAATTTTTGGGTAAGGTCCATCCTTTCGTGAGATATAGGAGTTTGAATCCAAGAAATGGTTGAGAAGGCAAAAAATTTTTCGCAATTCTGCTGCTCCAAACGCTTAACCAGAATGGCCTAGGGAAAAAATACACATACCGTTGTAATCGGGCGAGTTTCTACTTTCAGATGCAATAGGAATTTTTGGGTTAGGTCAATCCGTTCGCGAGATATGGGAGTTTGAAGCTAAGAAATGGTTGAGAAGAGAACAAATTTTTCGCACTTCTGCTGCTCCAAACGCTTAACCAGAATGGCCTAGGGAAAAAATAAACATACCGTTGTAATCGGGCGAGTTTCTACTTTCAGATGCAATAGGAATTTTTGGGTTAGGTCAATCCGTTCGTGAGATATAGGAGTTTGAATCCAAGAAATGGTTGAGTAGGCAAAAAATTTTTCGCAATTCTGCTGCTCCAAACGCTTAACCAGAATGGCCTAGGGAAAAAATACACATACCGTTGTAATCGGGCGAGTTTCTACTTTCAGATGCAATAGGAATTTTTGGGTTAGGTCAATCCGTTCGCGAGATATGGGAGTTTGAAGCTAAGAAATGGTTGAGAAGAGAACAAATTTTTCGCACTTCTGCTGCTCCAAACGCTTAACCAGAATGGCCTAGGGAAAAAATAAACATACCGTTGTAATCGGGCGAGTTTCTACTTTCAGATGCAATAGGAATTTTTGGGTTAGGTCAATCCGTTCGCGAGATATGGGAGTTTGAACCCAAGAAATGGTTGAGAAGCAAAAAATTTTTCGCAATTCTGCTGCTCCAAACGCTTAACCAGAATGGCCTAGGGAAAAAATACACATACCGTTGTAATCGGGCGAGTTTCTACTTTCAGATGCAATAGGAATTTTTGGGTTAGGTCAATCCGTTCGCGAGATCTGGGAGTTTGAAGCTAAGAAATGGTTGAGAAGACAACAAATTTTTCGCACTTCTGCTGCTCCAAACGCTTAACCAGAATGGACTAGGGAAAAAATACACATACCGTTGAAATCTGGCGAGTTTCTACTTTCAGACGCAACAGGAATTTTTGGGTTAGGTCAATCCGTTCGCGAGATATGGGAGTTTGAAGCCAAGAAATGGTTGAGAAGGCAAAAAATTTTTCGCAATTCTGCTGCTCCAAACGCTTAACCAGAATGGCCTAGGGAAAAAATACCCATACCGTTGTAATCGGGCGAGTTTCTACTTTCAGGTACAATAGGAATTTTTGGGTTAGGTCAATCCGTTCGCGAGATATGGGAGTTTGAATCCAAGAAATGGTTGAGAAGGCAAAAAATTTTTCGCACTTCTGCTGCTCCAAACGCTTAACGAGAGTGGCCTAAGGAAAAAATACACATACCGTTGTAATCGGGCGAGTTTCTACTTTCAGATGCAATAGGAATTTTTGGGTAAGGTCAATCCGTTCGCGAAATATGGGAGTTTGAAGCCAAGAAATGGTTGAGAAGGCAAAAAATTTTCCGCAATTTTGCTGCTCCAAACGCTTAACCATAATTGCCTAGGGAAAAAATACACATACCGTTGTAATCGGGCGAGTTTCTACTTTCAGATGCAATAGGAATTTTTGGGTTAGGTCGATCCGTTCGCGAAATTTGGGAGTTTGAAGCCAAGAAATGGTTGAGAAGGCAAAAAATTTTTCGCAATTTTGCTGCTCCAAACGCTTAACCATAATGGCCTAGGGAAAAAATACACATACCGTTGCAATCGGGCGAGTTTCTACTTTCAGATGCAATAGGAATTTTTGGGTTAGGTCAATCCGTTCGCGAGATAAGGGAGTTTGAAGCTAAGAAATGGTTGAGAAGACAACAAATTTTTCGCACTTCTGCTGCTCCAAACGCTTAACCAGAATGGCCTAGGGAAAAAATACCCATACCGTTGTAATCGGGCGAGTTCCTACTTTCAGATGCAATAGGAATTTTTGGGTTAGGTCAATCCGTTCGCGAGATATGGGAGTTTGAAGCTAAGAAATGGTTGAGAAGAGAACAAATTTTTCGCACTTCTGCTGCTCCAAACGCTTAACCAGAATGGCCTAGGGAAAAAATACACATACCGTTGTTATCGGGCGAGCTTCTACTTTCAGATGCAATAGGAATTTTTGGGTTAGGTCAATCCGTTCGTGAGATATAGGAGTTTGAATCCAAGAAATGGTTGAGAAGGCAAAAAATTTTTCGCAATTTTGCTGCTCCAAACGCTTAACCATAAAGGGCTAGGGAAAAAATACACATACCGTTGTAATCGGGCGAGTTTCTACTTTCAGATGCAATAGGAATTTTTGGGTTAGGTCAATCCGTTCACGAGGTATGGGAGTTTGAAGCCAAGAAATGGTTGAGAAGGCAAAAAATTTTCCGCAATTTTGCTGCTCCAAACGCTTAACCATAAAGGGCTAGGGAAAAAATACACATACCGTTGAAATCTGGCGAGTTTCTACTTTCAGACGCAACAGGAATTTTTGGGTTAGGTCAATCCGTTCGCGAGATATGGGAGTTTGAAGCCAAGAAATGGTTGAGAAGGCAAAAAATTTTTCGCAATTCTGCTGCTCCAAACGCTTAACCATAAAGGGCTAGGGAAAAAATACACATACCGTTGTAATCGGGCGAGTTTCTACTTTCAGATGCAATAGGAATTTTTGGGTTAGGTCAATCCGTTCGTGAGATATAGGAGTTTGAATCCAAGAAATGGTTGAGAAGACAACAAATCTTTCGCAATTCTGCTGCTCCAAACGCTTAACCAGAATGGGCTAGGGAAAAAATACACATACCGTTGTAATCGGGCGAGTTTCTACTTTCAGATGCAATAGGAATTTTTGGGTTAGGTCAATCCGTTCACGAGGTATGGGAGTTTGAAGCCAAGAAATGGTTGAGAAGGCAAAAAATTTTTCGCAATTTTGCTGCTCCAAACGCTTAACCATAAAGGGCTAGGGAAAAAATACACATACCGTTGTAATCGGGCGAGTTTCTACTTTCAGATGCAATAGGAATTTTTGGGTTAGGTCAATCCGTTCGTGAGACATAGGAGTTTGAATCCAAGAAATGGTTGAGAAGACAACAAATCTTTCGCAATTCTGCTGCTCCAAACGCTTAACCAGAATGGGCTAGGGAAAAAATACACATACCGTTGTAATCGGGCGAGTTTCTACTTTCAGACGCAACAGGAGTTTTTGGGTTAGGTCAATCCGTTCGCGAGATATGGGAGTTTGAAGCCATGAAATGGTTGAGAAGGCAAAAAATTTTTCGCAATTCTGCTGCTGCAAACGCTTAACCAGAATGGCCTAGGGAAAAAATACACATACCGTTGAAATCTGGCGAGTTTCTACTTTCAGACGCAACAGGAATTTTTGGGTTAGGTCAATCCGTTCGCGAGATATGGGAGATTGAAGCTAAGAAATGGTTGAGAAGACAACAAATTTTTCGCACTTCTGCTGCTCCAAACGCTTAACCAGAATGGCCTAGGGAAAAAATACACATACCGTTGAAATCTGGCGAGTTTCTACTTTCAGACGCAACAGGAATTTTTGGGTTAGGTCAATCCGTTCGTGAGATATAGGAGTTTGAATCCAAGAAATGGTTGAGAAGGCAAAAAATTTTTCGCAATTCTGCTGCTCCAAACGCTTAACCATAATGGCCTAGGGAAAAAATATACATACCGTTGTAATCGGGCGAGTTTCTACTTTCAGATGCAATAGGAATTTTTGGGTAAGGTCAATCCGTTCGTGAGATATGGGAGTTTGAATCCAAGAAATGGTTGAGAAGGCAAAAAATTTTTCGCAATTCTGCTGCTCCAAACGCTTAACCAGAATGGCCTAGGGAAAAAATACACATACCGTTGTAATCGGGCGAGTTTCTACTTTCAGATGCAATAGGAATTTTTGGGTTAGGTCAATCCGTTCGCGAAATATGGGAGTTTGAAGCCAAGAAATGGTTGAGAAGGCAAAAAATTTTTCGCAATTTTGCTGCCCCAAACGCTTAACCATAATGGCCTAGGGAAAAAATACACATATCGTTGTAATCGGGCGAGTTTCTACTTTCAGATGCAATAGGAATTTTTGGGTTAGGTCAATCCGTCCGCGAGATAAGGGAGTTTGAAGCTAAGAAATGGTTGAGAAGACAACAAATTTTTCGCACTTCTGCTGCTCCAAACGCTTAACCAGAATGGCCTAGGGAAAAAATAAACATACCGTTGTAATCGGGCGAGTTTCTACTTTCAGATGCAATAGGAATTTTTGGGTTAGGTCAATCCGTTCGCGAGATATGGGAGTTTGAAGCTAAGAAATGGTTGAGAAGAGAACAAATTTTTCGCACTTCTGCTGCTCCAAACGCTTAACCAGAATGGCCTAGGGAAAAAATACACATACCGTTGTAATCGGGCGAGTTTCTACTTTCAGATGCAATAGGAATTTTTGGGTTAGGTCAATCCGTTCACGAGGTATGGGAGTTTGAAGCCAAGAAATGGTTGAGAAGGCAAAAAATTTTCCGCAATTTTGCTGCTCCAAACGCTTAACCATAAAGGGCTAGGGAAAAAATACACATACCGTTGTAATCGGGCGAGTTTCTACGTTCAGATGAAATAGGAATTTTTGGGTTAGGTCAATCCGTTCGCGAGATCTGGGAGTTTGAAGCTAAGAAATGGTTGAGAAGACAACAAATTTTTCGCACTTCTGCTGCTCCAAACGCTTAACCAGAATGGCCTAGGGAAAAAATACACATACCGTTGAAATCTGGCGAGTTTCTACTTTCAGACGCAACAGGAATTTTTGGGTTAGGTCAATCCGTTCGCGAGATATGGGAGTTTGAAGCCAAGAAATGGTTGAGAAGGCAAAAAATTTTTCGCAATTCTGCTGCTCCAAACGCTTAACGAGAATGGCCTAAGGAAAAAATACACATACCGTTGTAATCGGGCGAGTTTCTACTTTCAGATGCAATAGGAATTTTTGGGTAAGGTCAATCCGTTCGCGAAATATGGGAGTTTGAAGCCAAGAAATGGTTGAGAAGGCAAAAAATTTTCCGCAATTTTGCTGCTCCAAACGCTTAACCATAATTGCCTAGGGAAAAAATACACATACCGTTGTAATCGGGCGAGTTTCTACTTTCAGATGCAATAGGAATTTTTGGGTTAGGTCAATCCGTTCGCGAAATATGGGAGTTTGAAGCCAAGAAATGGTTGAGAAGGCAAAAAATTTTTCGCAATTTTGCTGCTCCAAACGCTTAACCATAATGGCCTAGGGAAAAAATACACATACCGTTGTAATCGGGCGAGTTTCTACTTTCAGATGCAATAGGAATTTTTGGGTTAGGTCAATCCGTCCGCGAGATAAGGGAGTTTGAAGCTAAGAAATGGTTGAGAAGACAACAAATTTTTCGCACTTCTGCTCCTCCAAACGCTTAACCAGAATGGCCTAGGGAAAAAATACACATACCGTTGTAATCGGGCGAGTTTCTACTTTCAGATGCAATAGGAATTTTTGGGTTAGGTCATTCCGTTCGCGAAATATGGGAGTTTGAAGCCAAGAAGTGGTTGAGAAGGCAAAAAATTTTTCACAATTTTGCTGCTCCAAACGCTTAACCAGAATGGCCTAGGGAAAAAATACACATACCGTTGTAATCGGGCGAGTTTCTACTTTTAGATGCAATAGGAATTTTTGGGTTAGGTCAATCCGTTCACGAGGTATGGGAGTTTGAAGCCAAGAAATGGTTGAGAAGGCAAAAAATTTTTCGCAATTTTGCTGCTCCAAACGCTTAACCATAAAGGGCTAGGGAAAAAATACACATACCGTTGTAATCGGGCGAGTTTCTACTTTCAGATGCAATAGGAATTTTTGGGTTAGGTCAATCCGTTCGTGAGATATAGGAGTTTCAATCCAAGAAATGGTTGAGAAGACAACAAATCTTTCGCAATTCTGCTGCTCCAAACGCTTAACCAGAATGGGCTAGGGAAAAAATACACATACCGTTGTAATTGGGCGAGTTTCTACTTTCAGACGCAACAGGAGTTTTTGGGTTAGGTCAATCCGTTCGCGAGATATGGGAGATTGAAGCTAAGAAATGGTTGAGAAGACAACAAATTTTTCGCACTTCTGCTGCTCCAAACGCTTAACCAGAATGGCCTAGGGAAAAAATACACATACCGTTGAAATCTGGCGAGTTTCTACTTTCAGACGCAACAGGAATTTTTGGGTTAGGTCAATCCGTTCGCGAGATATGGGAGATTGAAGCTAAGAAATGGTTGAGAAGACAACAAATTTTTCGCACTTCTGCTGCTCCAAACGCTTAACCAGAATGGCCTAGGGAAAAAATGCACATACCGTTGAAATCTGGCGAGTTTCTACTTTCAGACGCAGCAGGAATTTTTGGGTTAGGTCAATACGTTCGTGAGATATAGGAGTTTGAATCCAAGAAATGGTTGAGAAGGCAAAAAATTTTTCGCAATTCTGCTGCTCCAAACGCTTAACCATAATGGCCTAGGGAAAAAATATACATACCGTTGTAATCGGGCGAGTTTCTACTTTCAGATGCAATAGGAATTTTTGGGTAAGGTCAATCCGTTCGTGAGATATAGGAGTTTGAATCAAAGAAATGGTTGAGAAGGCAAAAAATTTTTCGCAATTCTGCTGCTCCAAACGCTTAACCAGAATGGCCTAGGGAAAAAATACACATACCGTTGTAATCGGGCGAGTTTCTACTTTCAGATGCAATAGGAATTTTTGGGTTAGGTCAATCCGTTCGCGAGATATGGGAGTTTGAAGCTAAGAAACGGTTGAGAAGAGAACAAATTTTTCGCACTTCTGCTGCTCCAAACGCTTAACCAGAATGGCCTAGGGAAAAAATACACATACCGTTGTAATCGGGCGAGTTTCTACTTTCAGATGCAATAGGAATTTTTGGGTAAGGTCAATCCGTTCGTGAGATATAGGAGTTTGAATCCAAGAAATGGTTGAGAAGGCAAAAAATTTTTCGCAATTCTGCTGCTCCAAACGCTTAACCAGAATGGCCTAGGGAAAAAATACACATACCGTTGTAATCGGGCGAGTTTCTACTTTCAGATGCAATAGGAATTTTTGGGTTAGGTCAATCCGTTCGCGAGATATGGGAGTTTGAAGCTAAGAAACGGTTGAGAAGAGAACAAATTTTTCGCACTTCTGCTGCTCCAAACGCTTAACCAGAATGGCCTAGGGAAAAAATACACATACCGTTGTAATCGGGCGAGTTTCTACTTTCAGATGCAATAGGAATTTTTGGGTAAGGTCAATCCGTTCGTGAGATATAGGAGTTTGAATCCAAGAAATGGTTGAGAAGGCAAAAAATTTTTCGCAATTCTGCTGCTCCAAACGCTTAACCAGAATGGCCTAGGGAAAAAATACACATACCGTTGTAATCGGGCGAGTTTCTACTTTCAGATGCAATAGGAATTTTTGGGTTAGGTCAATCCGTTCGCGAGATATGGGAGTTTGAAGCTAAGAAATGGTTGAGAAGAGAACAAATTTTTCGCACTTCTGCTGCTCCAAACGCTTAACGAGAATGGCCTAAGGAAAAAATACACATACCGTTGTAATCGGGCGAGTTTCTACTTTCAGATGCAATAGGAATTTTTGGGTAAGGTCAATCCGTTCGCGAAATATGGGAGTTTGAAGCCAAGAAATGGTTGAGAAGGCAAAAAATTTTCCGCAATTTTGCTGCTCCAAACGCTTAACCATAATTGCCTAGGGAAAAAATACACATACCGTTGTAATCGGGCGAGTTTCTACTTTCAGATGCAATAGGAATTTTTGGGTTAGGTCAATCCGTTCGCGAAATATGGGAGTTTGAAGCCAAGAAATGGTTGAGAAGGCAAAAAATTTTTCGCAATTCTGCTGCTCCAAACGCTTAACCATAATGGCCTAGGGAAAAAATATACATACCGTTGTAATCGGACGAGTTTCTACTTTCAGATGCAATAGGAATTTTTGGGTAAGGTCAATCCGTTCGTGAGATATAGGAGTTTGAATCAAAGAAATGGTTGAGAAGGCAAAAAATTTTTCGCAATTCTGCTGCTCCAAACGCTTAACCAGAATGGCCTAGGGAAAAAATACACATACCGTTGTAATCGGGCGAGTTTCTACTTTCAGATGCAATAGGAATTTTTGGGTAAGGTCAATTCGTTCGTGAGATATAGGAGTTTGAATCCAAGAAATGGTTGAGAAGGCAAAAAATTTTTCGCAATTCAGCTGCTCCAAACGCTTAACCAGAATGGCCTAGGGAAAAAATACACATACGGTTGTAATCGGGCGAGTTTCTACTTTCAGATGCAATAGGAATTTTTGGGTTAGGTCAATCCGTTCGCGAGATATGGGAGTTTGAAGCTAAGAAACGGTTGAGAAGAGAACAAATTTTTCGCACTTCTGCTGCTCCAAACGCTTAACCAGAATGGCCTAGGGAAAAAATACACATACCGTTGTAATCGGGCGAGTTTCTACTTTCAGATGCAATAGGAATTTTTGGGTAAGGTCAATCCGTTCGTGAGATATAGGAGTTTGAATCCAAGAAATGGTTGAGAAGGCAAAAAATTTTTCGCAATTCTGCTGCTCCAAACGCTTAACCAGACTGGCCTAGGGAAAAAATACCCATACCGTTGTAATCGGGCGAGTTTCTACTTTCAGGTACAATAGGAATTTTTGGGTTAGGTCAATCCGTTCGCGAGATATGGGAGTTTGAATCCAAGAAATGGTTGAGAAGGCAAAAAATTTTTCGCACTTCTGCTGCTCCAAACGCTTAACGAGAATGGCCTAAGGAAAAAATACACATACCGTTGTAATCGGGCGAGTTTCTACTTTCAGATGCAATAGGAATTTTTGGGTAAGGTCAATCCGTTCGCGAAATATGGGAGATTGAAGCCAAGAAATGGTTGAGAAGGCAAAAAATTTTCCGCAATTTTGCTGCTCCAAACGCTTAACCATAATTGCCTAGGGAAAAAATACACATACCGTTGTAATCGGGCGAGTTTCTACTTTCAGATGCAATAGGAATTTTTGGGTTAGGTCAATCCGTTCGCGAAATATGGGAGTTTGAAGCCAAGAAATGGTTGAGAAGGCAAAAAATTTTTCGCAATTTTGCTGCTCCAAACGCTTAACCATAATGGCCTAGGGAAAAAATACACATACCGTTGTAATCGGGCGAGTTTCTACTTTCAGATGCAATAGGAATTTTTGGGTTAGGTCAATCCGTTCGCGAGATAAGGGAGTTTGAAGCTAAGAAATGGTTGAGAAGACAACAAATTTTTCGCACTTCTGCTCCTCCAAACTCTTAACCAGAATGGCCTAGGGAAAAAATACACATACCGTTGTAATCGGGCGAGTTTCTACTTTCAGACGCAACAGGAATTTTTGGGTTAGGTCAATCCGTTCGCGAGATATGGGAGTTTGAAGCCAAGAAATGGTTGAGAAGGCAAAAAATTTTTCGCAATTCTGCTGCTCCAAACGCTTAACGAGAATGGCCTAAGGAAAAAATACACATACCGTTGTAATCGGGCGAGTTTCTACTTTCAGATGCAATAGGAATTTTTGGGTAAGGTCAATCCGTTCGCGAAATATGGGAGTTTGAAGCCAAGAAATGGTTGAGAAGGCAAAAAATTTTCCGCAATTTTGCTGCTCCAAACGCTTAACCATAATTGCCTAGGGAAAAAATACACATACCGTTGTAATCGGGCGAGTTTCTACTTTCAGATGCAATAGGAATTTTTGGGTTAGATCAATCCGTTCGCGAAATATGGGAGTTTGAAGCCAAGAAATGGTTGAGAAGGCAAAAAATTTTTCGCAATTTTGCTGCTCCAAACGCTTAACCATAATGGCCTAGGGAAAAAATACACATACCGTTGTAATCGGGCGAGTTTCTACTTTCAGATGCAATAGGAATTTTTGGGTTAGGTCAATCCGTTCGCGAGATAAGGGAGTTTGAAGCTAAGAAATGGTTGAGAAGACAACAAATTTTTCGCACTTCTGCTCCTCCAAACGCTTAACCAGAATGGCCTAGGGAAAAAATACACATACCGTTGTAATCGGGCGAGTTTCTACTTTCAGATGCAATAGGAATTTTTGGGTTAGGTCATTCCGTTCGCGAAATATGGGAGTTTGAAGCCAAGAAATGGTTGAGAAGGCAAAAAATTTTTCACAATTTTGCTGCTCCAAACGCTTAACCAGAATGGCCTAGGGAAAAAATACACATACCGTTGTAATCGGGCGAGTTTCTACTTTCAGATGCAATAGGAATTTTTGGGTTAGGTCAATCCGTTCACGAGGTATGGGAGTTTGAAGCCAAGAAATGGTTGAGAAGGCAAAAAATTTTTCGCAATTTTGCTGCTCCAAACGCTTAACCATAAAGGGCTAGGGAAAAAATACACATACCGTTGTAATCGGGCGAGTTTCTACTTTCAGATGCAATAGGAATTTTTGGGTTAGGTCAATCCGTTCGTGAGATATAGGAGTTTGAATCCAAGAAATGGTTGAGAAGACAACAAATCTTTCGCAATTCTGCTGCTCTAAACGCTTAACCAGAATGGGCTAGGGAAAAAATACACATACCGTTGTAATTGGGCGAGTTTCTACTTTCAGACGCAACAGGAGTTTTTGGGTTAGGTCAATCCGTTCGTGAGATATAGGAGTTTGAATCCAAGAAATGGTTGAGAAGGCAAAAAATTTTTCGCAATTCTGCTGCTCCAAACGCTTAACCATAATGGCCTAGGGAAAAAATATACATACCGTTGTAATCGGGCGAGTTTCTACTTTCAGATGCAATAGGAATTTTTGGGTAAGGTCAATCCGTTCGTGATATATAGGAGTTTGAATCAAAGAAATGGTTGAGAAGGCAAAAAATTTTTCGCAATTCTGCTGCTCCAAACGCTTAACCAGAATGGCCTAGGGAAAAAATACACATACCGTTGTAATCGGGCGAGTTTCTACTTTCTGATGCAATAGGAATTTTTGGGTAAGGTCAATCCGTTCGTGAGATATAGGAGTTTGAATCCAAGAAATGGTTGAGAAGGCAAAAAATTTTTCGCAATTCTGCTGCTCCAAACGCTTAACCAGAATGGCCTAGGGAAAAAATACACATACCGTTGTAATCGGGCGAGTTTCTACTTTCAGATGCAATAGGAATTTTTGGGTTAGGTCAATCCGTTCGCGAGATATGGGAGTTTGAAGCTAAGAAACGGTTGAGAAGAGAACAAATTTTTCGCACTTCTGCTGCTCCAAACGCTTAACCAGAATGGCCTAGGGAAAAAATACACATACCGTTGTAATCGGGCGAGTTTCTACTTTCAGATGCAATAGGAATTTTTGGGTAAGGTCCATCCGTTCGTGAGATATAGGAGTTTGAATCCAAGAAATGGTTGAGAAGGCAAAAAATTTTTCGCAATTCTGCTGCTCCAAACGCTTAACCAGAATGGCCTAGGGAAAAAATACACATACCGTTGTAATCGGGCGAGTTTCTACTTTCAGATGCAATAGGAATTTTTGGGTTAGGTCAATCCGTTCGCGAGATATAGGAGTTTGAAGCTAAGAAATGGTTGAGAAGAGAACAAATTTTTCGCACTTCTGCTGCTCCAAACGCTTAACCATAAAGGGCTAGGGAAAAAATACACATACCGTTGTAATCGGGCGAGTTTCTACTTTCAGATGCAATAGGAATTTTTGGGTTAGGTCAATCCGTTCGTGAGATATAGGAGTTTGAATCCAAGAAATGGTTGAGAAGACAACAAATCTTTCGCAATTCTGCTGCTCCAAACGCTTAACCAGAATGGGCTAGGGAAAAAATACACATACCGTTGTAATTGGGCGAGTTTCTACTTTCAGACGCAACAGGAGTTTTTGGGTTAGGTCAATCCGTTCGCGAGATATGGGAGATTGAAGCTAAGAAATGGTTGAGAAGACAACAAATTTTTCGCACTTCTGCTGCTCCAAACGCTTAATCAGAATGGCCTAGGGAAAAAATACACATACCGTTGAAATCTGGCGAGTTTCTACTTTCAGACGCAACAGGAATTTTTGGGTTAGGTCAATCCGTTCGCGAGATATGGCAGTTTGAAGCCAAGAAATGGTTGAGAAGGCAAAAAATTTTTCGCAATTCTGCTGCTCCAAACGCTTAACCATAATGGCCTAGGGAAAAAATATACATACCGTTGTAATCGGGCGAGTTTCTACTTTCAGATGCAATAGGAATTTTTGGGTAAGGTCAATCCGTTCGTGATATATAGGAGTTTGAATCAAAGAAATGGTTGAGAAGGCAAAAAATTTTTCGCAATTCTGCTGCTCCAAACGCTTAACCAGAATGGCCTAGGGAAAAAATACACATACCGTTGTAATCGGGCGAGTTTCTACTTTCAGATGCAATAGGAATTTTTGGGTTAGGACAATCCGTTCGCGAGATATGGGAGTTTGAAGCTAAGAAACGGTTGAGAAGAGAACAAATTTTTCGCACTTCTGCTGCTCCAAACGCTTAACCAGAATGGCCTAGGGAAAAAATACACATACCGTTGTAATCGGGCGAGTTTCTACTTTCTGATGCAATAGGAATTTTTGGGTAAGGTCAATCCGTTCGTGAGATATAGGAGTTTGAATCCAAGAAATGGTTGAGAAGGCAAAAAATTTTTCGCAATTCTGCTGCTCCAAACGCTTAACCAGAATGGCCTAGGGAAAAAATACACATACCGTTGTAATCGGGCGAGTTTCTACTTTCAGATGCAATAGGAATTTTTGGGTTAGGTCAATCCGTTCGCGAGATATGGGAGTTTGAAGCTAAGAAACGGTTGAGAAGAGAACAAATTTTTCGCACTTCTGCTGCTCCAAACGCTTAACCAGAATGGCCTAGGGAAAAAATACACGTACCGTTGTAATCGGGCGAGTTTCTACTTTCAGATGCAATAGGAATTTTTGGGTAAGGTCAATCCGTTCGTGAGATATAGGAGTTTGAATCCAAGAAATGGTTGAGAAGGCAAAAAATTTTTCGCAATTCTGCTGCTCCAAACGCTTAACCAGAATGGCCTAGGGAAAAAATACACATACCGTTGTAATCGGGCGAGTTTCTACTTTCAGATGCAATAGGAATTTTTGGGTTAGGTCAATCCGTTCGCGAGATATGGGAGTTTGAAGCTAAGAAATGGTTGAGAAGAGAACAAATTTTTCGCACTTCTGCTGCTCCAAACGCTTAACCAGAATGGCCTAGGGAAAAAATAAACATACCGTTGTAATCGGGCGAGTTTCTACTTTCAGATGCAATAGGAATTTTTGGGTTAGGTCAATCCGTTCGTGAGATATAGGAGTTTGAATCCAAGAAATGGTTGAGTAGGCAAAAAATTTTTCGCAATTCTGCTGCTCCAAACGCTTAACCAGAATGGCCTAGGGAAAAAATACACATACCGTTGTAATCGGGCGAGTTTCTACTTTCAGATGCAATAGGAATTTTTGGATTAGGTCAATCCGTTCACGAGGTATGGGAGTTTGAAGCCAAGAAATGGTTGAGAAGGCAAAAAATTTTCGGCAATTTTGCTGCTCCAAACGCTTAACCATAAAGGGCTAGGGAAAAAATACACATACCGTTGTAATCGGGCGAGTTTCTACTTTCAGATGAAATAGGAATTTTTGGGTTAGGTCAATCCGTTCGCGAGATCTGGGAGTTTGAAGCTAAGAAATGGTTGAGAAGACAACAAATTTTTCGCAATTCTGCTGCTCCAAACGCTTAACCAGAATGGCCTAGGGAAAAAATACACATACCGTTGAAATCTGGCGAGTTTCTACTTTCAGACGCAACAGGAATTTTTGGGTTAGGTCAATCCGTTCGCGAGATATGGGAGTTTGAAGCCAAGAAATGGTTGAGAAGGCAAAAAATTTTTCGCAATTCTGCTGCTCCAAACGCTTAACCAGACTGGCCTAGGGAAAAAATACCCATACCGTTGTAATCGGGCGAGTTTCTACTTTCAGGTACAATAGGAATTTTTGGGTTAGGTCAATCCGTTCGCGAGATATGGGAGTTTGAATCCAAGAAATGGTTGAGAAGGCAAAAAATTTTTCGCACTTCTGCTGCTCCAAACGCTTAACGAGAATGGCCTAAGGAAAAAATACACATACCGTTGTAATCGGGCGAGTTTCTACTTTCAGATGCAATAGGAATTTTTGGGTAAGGTCAATCCGTTCGCGAAATATGGGAGTTTGAAGCCAAGAAATGGTTGAGAAGGCAAAAAATTTTCCGCAATTTTGCTGCTCCAAACGCTTAACCATAATTGCCTAGGGAAAAAATACATATACCGTTGTAATCGGGCGAGTTTCTACTTTCAGATGCAATAGGAATTTTTGGGTTAGGTCAATCCGTTCGCGAAATATGGGAGTTTGAAGCCAAGAAATGGTTGAGAAGGCAAAAAATTTTTCGCAATTTTGCTGCTCCAAACGCTTAACCATAATGGCCTAGGGAAAAAATACACATACCGTTGTAATCGGGCGAGTTTCTACTTTCAGATGCAATAGGAATTTTGGGGTTAGGTCAATCCGTTCGCGAGATAAGGGAGTTTGAAGCTAAGAAATGGTTGAGAAGACAACAAATTTTTCGCACTTCTGCTCCTCCAAACGCTTAACCAGAATGGCCTAGGGAAAAAATACACATACCGTTGTAATCGGGCGAGTTTCTACTTTCAGATGCAATAGGAATTTTTGGGTTAGGTCATTCCGTTCGCGAAATATGGGAGTTTGAAGCCAAGAAATGGTTGAGAAGGCAAAAAATTTTTCACAATTTTGCTGCTCCAAACGCTTAACCAGAATGGCCTAGGGAAAAAATACACATACCGTTGTAATCGGGCGAGTTTCTACTTTTAGATGCAATAGGAATTTTTGGGTTAGGTCAATCCGTTCACGAGGTATGGGAGTTTGAAGCCAAGAAATGGTTGAGAAGGCAAAAAATTTTTCGCAATTTTGCTGCTCCAAACGCTTAACCATAAAGGGCTAGGGAAAAAATACACATACCGTTGTAATCGGGCGAGTTTCTACTTTCAGATGCAATAGGAATTTTTGGGTTAGGTCAATCCGTTCGTGAGATATAGGAGTTTGAATCCAAGAAATGGTTGAGAAGACAACAAATCTTTCGCAATTCTGCTGCTCCAAACGCTTAACCAGAATGGGCTAGGGAAAAAATACACATACCGTTGTAATTGGGCGAGTTTCTACTTTCAGACGCAACAGGAGTTTTTGGGTTAGGTCAATCCGTTCGCGAGATATGGGAGATTGAAGCTAAGAAATGGTTGAGAAGACAACAAATTTTTCGCACTTCTGCTGCTCCAAACGCTTAACCAGAATGGCCTAGGGAAAAAATACACATACCGTTGAAATCTGGCGAGTTTCTACTTTCAGACGCAGCAGGAATTTTTGGGTTAGGTCAATACGTTCGTGAGATATAGGAGTTTGAATCCAAGAAATGGTTGAGAAGGCAAAAAATTTTTCGCAATTCTGCTGCTCCAAACGCTTAACCATAATGGCCTAGGGAAAAAATATACATACCGTTGTAATCGGGCGAGTTTCTACTTTCAGATGCAATAGGAATTTTTGGGTAAGGTCAATCCGTTCGTGAGATATAGGAGTTTGAATCAAAGAAATGGTTGAGAAGGCAAAAAATTTTTCGCAATTCTGCTGCTCCAAACGCTTAACCAGAATGGCCTAGGGAAAAAATACACATACCGTTGTAATCGGGCGAGTTTCTACTTTCAGATGCAATAGGAATTTTTGGGTTAGGTCAATCCGTTCGCGAGATATGGGAGTTTGAAGCTAAGAAACGGTTGAGAAGAGAACAAATTTTTCGCACTTCTGCTGCTCCAAACGCTTAACCAGAATGGCCTAGGGAAAAAATACACATACCGTTGTAATCGGGCGAGTTTCTACTTTCAGATGCAATAGGAATTTTTGGGTAAGGTCAATCCGTTCGTGAGATATAGGAGTTTGAATCCAAGAAATGGTTGAGAAGGCAAAAAATTTTTCGCAATTCTGCTGCTCCAAACGCTTAACCAGAATGGCCTAGGGAAAAAATACACATACCGTTGTAATCGGGCGAGTTTCTACTTTCAGATGCAATAGGAATTTTTGGGTTAGGTCAATCCGTTCGCGAGATATGGGAGTTTGAAGCTAAGAAACGGTTGAGAAGAGAACAAATTTTTCGCACTTCTGCTGCTCCAAACGCTTAACCAGAATGGCCTAGGGAAAAAATACACATACCGTTGTAATCGGGCGAGTTTCTACTTTCAGATGCAATAGGAATTTTTGGGTAAGGTCAATCCGTTCGTGAGATATAGGAGTTTGAATCCAAGAAATGGTTGAGAAGGCAAAAAATTTTTCGCAATTCTGCTGCTCCAAACGCTTAACCAGAATGGCCTAGGGAAAAAATACACATACCGTTGTAATCGGGCGAGTTTCTACTTTCAGATGCAATAGGAATTTTTGGGTTAGGTCAATCCGTTCGTGAGATATAGGAGTTTGAATCCAAGAAATGGTTGAGTAGGCAAAAAATTTTTCGCAATTCTGCTGCTCCAAACGCTTAACCAGAATGGCCTAGGGAAAAAATACACATACCGTTGTAATCGGGCGAGTTTCTACTTTCAGATGCAATAGGAATTTTTGGGTTAGGTCAATCCGTTCACGAGGTATGGGAGTTTGAAGCCAAGAAATGGTTGAGAAGGCAAAAAATTTTTCGCAATTCTGATGCCCCAAACGCTTAACCAGAATGGCCTAGGGAAAAAATACACATACCGTTGTAATCGGGCGAGTTTCTACTTTCAGATGCAATAGGAATTTTTGGGTAAGGTCAATCCGTTCGTGAGATATAGGAGTTTGAATCCAAGAAATGGTTGAGAAGGCAAAAAATTTTTCGCAATTCTGCTGCTCCAAACGCTTAACCAGACTGGCCTAGGGAAAAAATACCTATACCGTTGTAATCGGGCGAGTTTCTACTTTCAGGTACAATAGGAATTTTTGGGTTAGGTCAATCCGTTCGCGAGATATGGGAGTTTGAATCCAAGAAATGGTTGAGAAGGCAAAAAATTTTTCGCACTTCTGCTGCTCCAAACGCTTAACGAGAATGGCCTAAGGAAAAAATACACATACCGTTGTAATCGGGCGAGTTTCTACTTTCAGATGCAATAGGAATTTTTGGGTAAGGTCAATCCGTTCGCGAAATATGGGAGTTTGAAGCCAAGAAATGGTTGAGAAGGCAAAAAATTTTCCGCAATTTTGCTGCTCCAAACGCTTAACCATAATTGCCTAGGGAAAAAATACACATACCGTTGTAATCGGGCGAGTTTCTACTTTCAGATGCAATAGGAATTTTTGGGTTAGGTCAATCCGTTCGCGAAATATGGGAGTTTGAAGCCAAGAAATGGTTGAGAAGGCAAAAAATTTTTCGCAATTTTGCTGCTCCAAACGCTTAACCATAATGGCCTAGGGAAAAAATACACATACCGTTGTAATCGGGCGAGTTTCTACTTTCAGATGCAATAGGAATTTTTGGGTTAGGTCAATCCGTTCGCGAGATAAGGGAGTTTGAAGCTAAGAAATGGTTGAGAAGACAACAAATTTTTCGCACTTCTGCTCCTCCAAACGCTTAACCAGAATGGCCTAGGGAAAAAATACACATACCGTTGTAATCGGGCGAGTTTCTACTTTCAGATGCAATAGGAATTTTTGGGTTAGGTCAATCCGTTCGTGAGATATAGGAGTTTGAATCCAAGAAATGGTTGAGTAGGCAAAAAATTTTTCGCAATTCTGCTGCTCCAAACGCTTAACCAGAATGGCCTAGGGAAAAAATACACATACCGTTGTAATCGGGCGAGTTTCTACTTTCAGATGCAATAGGAATTTTTGGGTTAGGTCAATCCGTTCACGAGGTATGGGAGTTTGAAGCCAAGAAATGGTTGAGAAGGCAAAAAATTTTTCGCAATTCTGATGCCCCAAACGCTTAACCAGAATGGCCTAGGGAAAAAATACACATACCGTTGTAATCGGGCGAGTTTCTACTTTCAGATGCAATAGGAATTTTTGGGTAAGGTCAATCCGTTCGTGAGATATAGGAGTTTGAATCCAAGAAATGGTTGAGAAGGCAAAAAATTTTTCGCAATTCTGCTGCTCCAAACGCTTAACCAGACTGGCCTAGGGAAAAAATACCCATACCGTTGTAATCGGGCGAGTTTCTACTTTCAGGTACAATAGGAATTTTTGGGTTAGGTCAATCCGTTCGCGAGATATGGGAGTTTGAATCCAAGAAATGGTTGAGAAGGCAAAAAATTTTTCGCACTTCTGCTGCTCCAAACGCTTAACGAGAATGGCCTAAGGAAAAAATACACATACCGTTGTAATCGGGCGAGTTTCTACTTTCAGATGCAATAGGAATTTTTGGGTAAGGTCAATCCGTTCGCGAAATATGGGAGTTTGAAGCCAAGAAATGGTTGAGAAGGCAAAAAATTTTCCGCAATTTTGCTGCTCCAAACGCTTAACCATAATTGCCTAGGGAAAAAATACACATACCGTTGTAATCGGGCGAGTTTCTACTTTCAGATGCAATAGGAATTTTTGGGTTAGGTCAATCCGTTCGCGAAATATGGGAGTTTGAAGCCAAGAAATGGTTGAGAAGGCAAAAAATTTTTCGCAATTTTGCTGCTCCAAACGCTTAACCATAATGGCCTAGGGAAAAAATACACATACCGTTGTAATCGGGCGAGTTTCTACTTTCAGATGCAATAGGAATTTTTGGGTTAGGTCAATCCGTTCGCGAGATAAGGGAGTTTGAAGCTAAGAAATGGTTGAGAAGACAACAAATTTTTCGCACTTCTGCTCCTCCAAACGCTTAACCAGAATGGCCTAGGGAAAAAATACACATACCGTTGTAATCGGGCGAGTTTCTACTTTCAGATGCAATAGGAATTTTTGGGTTAGGTCAATCCGTTCACGAGGTATGGGAGTTTGAAGCCAAGAAATGGTTGAGAAGGCAAAAAATTTTTCGCAATTTTGCTGCTCCAAACGCTTAACCATAAAGGGCTAGGGAAAAAATACACATACCGTTGTAATCGGGCGAGTTTCTACTTTCAGATGCAATAGGAATTTTTGGGTTAGGTCAATCCGTTCGTGAGATATAGGAGTTTGAATCCAAGAAATGGTTGAGAAGACAACAAATCTTTCGCAATTCTGCTGCTCCAAACGCTTAACCAGAATGGGCTAGGGAAAAAATACACATACCGTTGTAATCGGGCGAGTTTCTACTTTCAGACGCAACAGGAGTTTTTGGGTTAGGTCAATCCGTTCGCGAGATATGGGAGTTTGAAGCCATGAAATGGTTGAGAAGGCAAAAAATTTTTCGCAATTCTGCTGCTGCAAACGCTTAACCAGAATGGCCTAGGGAAAAAATACACATACCGTTGAAATCTGGCGAGTTTCTACTTTCAGACGCAACAGGAATTTTTGGGTTAGGTCAATCCGTTCGCGAGATATGGGAGATTGAAGCTAAGAAATGGTTGAGAAGACAACAAATTTTTCGCACTTCTGCTGCTCCAAACGCTTAACCAGAATGGCCTAGGGAAAAAATACACAAACCGTTGAAATCTGGCGAGTTTCTACTTTCAGACGCAACAGGAATTTTTGGGTTAGGTCAATCCGTTCGTCAGATATAGGAGTTTGAATCCAAGAAATGGTTGAGAAGGCAAAAAATTTTTCGCAATTCTGCTGCTACAAACGCTTAACCATAATGGCCTAGGGAAAAAATATACATACCGTTGTAATCGGACGAGTTTCTACTTTCAGATGCAATAGGAATTTTTGGGTAAGGTCAATCCGTTCGTGAGATATAGGAGTTTGAATCAAAGAAATGGTTGAGAAGGCAAAAAATTTTTCGCAATTCTGCTGCTCCAAACGCTTAACCAGAATGGCCTAGGGAAAAAATACACATACCGTTGTAATCGGGCGAGTTTCTACTTTCAGATGCAATAGGAATTTTTGGGTTAGGTCAATCCGTTCGCGAGATATGGGAGTTTGAAGCTAAGAAACGGTTGAGAAGAGAACAAATTTTTCGCACTTCTGCTGCTCCAAACGCTTAACCAGAATGGCCTAGGGAAAAAATACACATACCGTTGTAATCGGGCGAGTTTCTACTTTCAGATGCAATAGGAATTTTTGGGTAAGGTCAATTCGTTCGTGAGATATAGGAGTTTGAATCCAAGAAATGGTTGAGAAGGCAAAAAATTTTTCGCAATTCAGCTGCTCCAAACGCTTAACCAGAATGGCCTAGGGAAAAAATACACATACCGTTGTAATCGGGCGAGTTTCTACTTTCAGATGCAATAGGAATTTTTGGGTTAGGTCAATCCGTTCGCGAGATATGGGAGTTTGAAGCTAAGAAACGGTTGAGAAGAGAACAAATTTTTCGCACTTCTGCTGCTCCAAACGCTTAACCAGAATGGCCTAGGGAAAAAATACACATACCGTTGTAATCGGGCGAGTTTCTACTTTCAGATGCAATAGGAATTTTTGGGTAAGGTCAATCCGTTCGTGAGATATAGGAGTTTGAATCCAAGAAATGGTTGAGAAGGCAAAAAATTTTTCGCAATTCTGCTGCTCCAAACGCTTAACCAGACTGGCCTTGGGAAAAAATACCCATACCGTTGTAATCGGGCGAGTTTCTACTTTCAGATGCAATAGGAATTTTTGGGTTAGGTCAATCCGTTCGCGAGATAAGGGAGTTTGAAGCTAAGAAATGGTTGAGAAGACAACAAATTTTTCGCAATTCTGCTGCTCCAAACGCTTAACCAGAATGGCCTAGGGAAAAAATACGCATACCGTGGTAATCGGGCGAGTTTCTTCTTTCAGACGAAGCAGGAATTTTTGGGTTTGGTCAATCCGTTCGCGAGATATGGGACTTTGAAGCTAAGAAATGGTTGAGAAGACATCAAATCTTTCGCAATTCTGCTGCTCCAAACGCTTAACCAGATTGGGCTAGGGAAAAAAAGCACATACCGTTGTAATCGGGCGAGTTTCTACTTTCAGACGCAACAGGAGTTTTTGGGTTAGGTCAATCCGTTCGCGAGATATGGGAGTTTGAAGCCATGAAATGGTTGAGAAGGCAAAAAATTTTTCGCAATTCTGCTGCTGCAACGCTTAACCAGAATGGCCTAGGGAAAAAATACACATACCGTTGAAATCTGGCGAGTTTCTACTTTCAGACGCAAGAGGAATTTTTGGGTTAGGTCAATCCGTTCGCGAGATATGGGAGTTTGAAACCAAGAAATGGTTGAGAAGGCAAAAAATTTTCCGCAATTCTGCTGCTCCAAACGCTTAACCAGAATGGCCTAGGGAAAAAATACACATACCGTTGCAATCGGGCGAGTTTCTACTTTCAGGTGCAATAGGAATTTTTGGGTTAGGTCAATCCGTTCGCGAGATATGGGAGTTTGAAGCTAAGAAATGGTTGAGAAGACAACAAATTTTTCGCACTTCTGCTGCTCCAAACGCTTAACCAGAATGGCCTAGGGAAAAAATACACATACCGTTGAAATCTGGCGAGTTTCTACTTTCAGACGCAACAGGAATTTTTGGGTTAGGTCAATCCGTTCACGAGGTATGGGAGTTTGAAGCCAAGAAATGGTTGAGAAGGCAAAAAATTTTTCGCAATTCTGATGCCCCAAACGCTTAACCAGAATGGCCTAGGGAAAAAATACCCATACCGTTGTAATCGGGCGAGTTTCTACTTTCAGATGCAATAGGAATTTTTGGGTTAGGTCAATCCGTTCGCGAAATATGGGAGTTTGAATCCAAGAAATGGTTGAGAAGGCAAAAAATTTTTCGCAATTTTGCTGCTCCAAACGCTTAACCATAATGGCCTAGGGAAAAAATACACATACCGTTGTAATCGGGCGAGTTTCTACTTTCAGATGCAATAGGAATTTTTGGGTTAGGTCAATCCGTTCGCGAAATATGGGAGTTTGAGTCCAAGAAATGGTTGAGAAGGCAAAAAATTTTTCGCAATTTTGCTCCTCCAAACGCTTAACCATAATGGCCTAGGGAAAAAATACACATACCGTTGTAATCGGGCGAGTTTCTACTTTCAGATGCAATACGAATTTTTGGGTTAGGTCAATCCGTTCGCGAGATAAGGGAGTTTGAAGCTAAGAAATGGTTGAGAAGACAACAAATTTTTCGAACTTCTGCTGCTACAAACGCTTAACCAGAATGGCCTAGGGAAAAAATGCACATACCGTTGTAATCGGGCGAGTTTCTACTTTCAGATGCAATAGGAATTTTTGGGTAAGGTCAATCCGTTCGTGAGATATAGGAGTTTGAATCCAAGAAATGGTTGAGAAGGCAAAAAATTTTTCGCAACTCTGCTGCTCCAAACGCTTAACCAGAATGGCCTAGGGAAAAAATACACATACCGTTGTAATCGGGCGAGTTTCTACTTTCAGAAGCAATAGGAATTTTTGGGTTAGGTCAATCCGTTCGCGAGATAAGGGAGTTTGAAGCTAAGAAATGGTTGAGAAGACAACAAATTTTTCGCACTTCTGCTGCTCCAAACGCTTAACCAGAATGGCCTAGGGAAAAAATACACATACCGTTGTAATCGGGCGAGTTTCCACTTTCAGATGCAATAGGAATTTTTGGGTAAGGTCAATCCGTTCGTGAGATATGGGAGTTTGAAGCCAAGAAATGGTTGAGAAGGCAAAAAATTTTTCGCAATTTTGCTGCTCCAAACGCTTAACCATAATGGCCTAGGGAAAAAATACACATACCGTTGTAATCGGGCGAGTTTCTACTTTCAGAGGCAATAGGAATTTTTGGGTTAGGTCAATCCGTTCACGAGGTATGGGAGTTTGAAGCCAAGAAATGGTTGAGAAGGCAAAAAATTTTTCGCAATTCTGATGTCCCAAACGCTTACCCAGAATGTCCTAGGGAAAAAATACCCATACCGTTGTAATCGGGCGAGTTTCTACTTTCAGATGCAATAGGAATTTTTGGGTTAGGTCAATCCGTTCGCGAAATATGGGAGTTTGAATCCAAGAAATGGTTGAGAAGGCAAAAAATTTTTCGCAATTTTGCTGCTCCAAACGCTTAACCATAATGGCCTAGGGAAAAAATACACATACCGTTGTAATCGGGCGAGTTTCTACTTTCAGACGCAAGAGGAATTTTTGGGTTAGGTCAATCCGTTCGCGAGATATGGGAGTTTGAAGCTAAGAAATGGTTGAGAAGACAACAAATTTTTCGCACTTCTGCTGCTCCAAACGCTTAACCAGAATGGCCTAGGGAAAAAATACCCATACCGTTGTAATCGGGCGAGTTTCTACTTTCAGATGCAATAGGAATTTTTGGGTTAGGTCAATCCGTTCGCGAAATATGGGAGTTTGAGTCCAAGAAATGGTTGAGAAGGCAAAAAATTTTTCGCAATTTTGCTGCTCCAAACGCTTAACCAGAATGGCCTAGGGAAAAAATACACATACCGTTGAAATCTGGCGAGTTTCTACTTTCAGACGCAATAGGAATTTTTGGGTTAGGTCAATCCGTTCGCGAAATATGGGAGTTTGAATCCAAGAAATGCTTGAGAAGACAACAAATTTTTCGCATTTCTGCTGCTCCAAACGCTTAACCAGAATGGCCTAGGGAAAAAATACCCATACCGTTGTAATCGGGCGAGTTTCTACTTTCAGATGCAATAGGAATTTTTGGGTTAGGTCAATCCGTTCGCGAAATATGGGAGTTTGAATCCAAGAAATGGTTGAGAAGGCAAAAAATTTTTCGCAATTTTGCTGCCCCAAACGCTTAACCATAATGGCCTAGGGAAAAAATACACATACCGTTGTAATCGGGCGAGTTTCTACTTTCAGATGCAATAGGAATTTTTGGGTTAGGTCAATCCGTTCGCGAGATAAGGGAGTTTGAAGCTAAGAAATGCTTGAGAAGACAACAAATTTTTCGCATTTCTAATGCTCCAAACGCTTAACCAGAATGGCCTAGGGAAAAAATACCCATACCGTTGTAATCGGGCGGGTTTCTACTTTCAGATGCAATAGGAATTTTTGGGTTAGGTCAATCCGTTCGCGAAATATGGGAGTTTGAATCCAAGAAATGGTTGAGAAGGCAAAAAATTTTTCGCAATTTTGCTGCCCCAAACGCTTAACCATAACGGCCTAGGGAAAAAATACACATACCGTTGTAATCGGGCGAGTTTCTACTTTCAGATGCAATAGGAATTTTTGGGTTAGGTCAATCCGTTCGCGAGATAAGGGAGTTTGAAGCTAAGAAATGCTTGAGAAGACAACAAATTTTTCGCACTTCTGCTGCTCCAAACGCTTAACCAGAATGGCCTAGGGAAAAAATACCCATACCGTTGTAATCGGGCGAGTTTCTACTTTCAGATGCAATAGGAATTTTTGGGTTAGGTCAATCCGTTCGCGAAATATGGGAGTTTGAGTCCAAGAAATGGTTGAGAAGGCAAAAAATTTTTCGCAATTTTGCTGCTCCAAACGCTTAACCATAATGGCCTAGGGAAAAAATACACATACCGTTGTAATCGGGCGAGTTTTTACTTTCAGAGGCAATAGGAATTTTTGGGTTAGGTCAATCCGTTCACGAGGTATGGGAGTTTGAAGACAAGAAATGGTTGAGAAGGCAAAAAATTTTTCGCAATTCTGATGCCCCAAACGCTTACCCAGAATGTCCTAGGGAAAAAATACCCATACCGTTGTAATCGGGCGAGTTTCTACTTTCAGATGCAATAGGAATTTTTGGGTAAGGTCAATCCGTTCGCGAAATATGGGAGTTTGAATCCAAGAAATGGTTGAGAAGGCAAAAAATTTTTCGCAATTTTGCTGCTCCAAACGCTTAACCATAATGGCCTAGGGAAAAAATACACATACCGTTGTAATCGGGCGAGTTTCTACTTTCAGACGCAAAAGGAATTTTTGGGTTAGGTCAATCCGTTCGCGAGATATGGGAGTTTGAAGCTAAGAAATGGTTGAGAAGACAACAAATTTTTCGCACTTCTGCTGCTCCAAACGCTTAACCAGAATGGCCTAGGGAAAAAATACCCATACCGTTGTAATCGGGCGAGTTTCTACTTTCAGATGCAATAGGAATTTTTGGGTTAGGTCAATCCGTTCGCGAAATATGGGAGTTTGAGTCCAAGAAATGGTTGAGAAGGCAAAAAATTTTTCGCAATTTTGCTGCTCCAAACGCTTAACCAGAATGGCCTAGGGAAAAAATACACATACCGTTGAAATCTGGCGAGTTTCTACTTTCAGACGCAACAGGAATTTTTGGGTTAGGTACATCGTTCGTGAGATATAGGAGTTTGAAGCCAAGAAATGGTTGAGAAGGCAAAAAATTTTTCGCAATTCTGCTGCCCCAAACGCTTAACCAGAATGGCCTAGGGAAAAAATACCCATACCGTTGTAATCGGGCGAGTTTCTACTTTCAGATGCAATAGGAATTTTTGGGTTAGGTCAATCCGTTCGCGAAATATGGGAGTTTGAATCCAAGAAATGGTTGAGAAGGCAAAAAATTTTTCGCAATTTTGCTGCCCCAAACGCTTAACCATAATGGCCTGGGGAAAAAATACACATACCGTTGTAATCGGGCGAGTTTCTACTTTCAGCTGCAATAGGAATTTTTGGGTTAGGTCAATCCGTTCGCGAGATAAGGGAGTTTGAAGCTAAGAAATGCTTGAGAAGACAACAAATTTTTCGCACTTCTGCTGCTCCAAACGCTTAACCAGAATGGCCTAGGGAAAAAATACCCATACCGTTGTAATCGGGCGAGTTTCTACTTTCAGATGCAATAGGAATTTTTGGGTTAGGTCAATCCGTTCGCGAAATATGGGAGTTTGAGTCCAAGAAATGGTTGAGAAGGCAAAAAATTTTACGCAATTTTGCTGCTCCAAACGCTTAACCATAATGGCCTAGGGAAAAAATGCACATACCGTTGTAATCGGGCGAGTTTCTACTTTCAGATGCAATAGGAATTTTTGGGTTAGGTCAATCCGTTCGCGAGATAAGGGAGTTTGAAGCTAAGAAATGGTTGAGAAGACAACAAATTTTTCGCACTTCTGCTGCTCCAAACGCTTAACCAGAATGGCCTAGGGAAAAAATACGCATACCGTTGTAATCGGGCGAGTTTCTACTTTCAGATGCAATAGGAATTTTTGGGTTAGGTCAATCCGTTCGCGAGATAAGGGAGTTTGAAGCTAAGAAATGGTTGAGAAGACAACAAATTTTTCGCACTTCTGCTGCTCCAAACGCTTAACCAGAATGGCCTAGGGAAAAAATACACATACCGTTGTAATCGGGCGAGTTTCTACTTTCAGATGCAATAGGAATTTTTGGGTAAGGTCAATCCGTTCGTGAGATATAGGAGCTTGAATCCAAGAAATGGTTGAGAAGGCAAAAAATTTTTCGCAATTCTGCTGCTCCAAACGCTTAACCAGAATGGCCTAGGGAAAAAATACCCATACCGTTGTAATCGGGCGAGTTTCTACTTTCAGATGCAATAGGAATTTTTGGGTTAGGTCAATCCGTTCGCGAAATATGGGAGTTTGAGTCCAAGAAATGGTTGAGAAGGCAAAAAATTTTTCGCAATTTTGCTGCTCCAAACGCTTAACCAGAATGGCCTAGGGAAAAAATACACATACCGTTGAAATCTGGCGAGTTTCTACTTTCAGACGCAACAGGAATTTTTGGGTTAGGTACATCCGTTCGTGAGATATAGGAGTTTGAATCCAAGAAATGGTTGAGAAGGCAAAAAATTTTTCGCAATTCTGCTGCTCCAAACGCTTAACCAGAATGGCCTAGGGAAAAAATACAAATACCGTTGTAATCGGGCGAGTTTCTACTTTCAGATGCAATAGGAATTTTTGGGTTAGGTCAATCCGTTCGCGAGATATGGGAGTTTGAAGCCATGAAATGGTTGAAAAGGCAAAAAATTTTTCGCAATTCCGCTGCTCCAAACTCTTAACCAGAATGGTCTAGGGAAAAAATACACATACCGTTGTAATCGGGCGAGTTTCTACTTTCAGATGCAATAGGAATTTTTGGGTAAGGTCAATCCGTTCGTGAGATATAGGAGCTTGAATCCAAGAAATGGTTGAGAAGGCAAAAAATTTTTCGCAATTCTGCTGCTCCAAACGCTTAACCAGAATGGCCTAGGGAAAAAATACACAAACCGTTGTAATCGGGCGAGTTTCTACTTTCAGACGCAAGAGGAATTTTTGGGTTAGGTCAATCCGTTCGCGAGATATGGGAGTTTGAAGCTAAGAAATGGTTGAGAAGACAACAAATTTTTTGCACTTCTGCTGCTCCAAACGCTTAACCAGAATGGCCTAGGGAAAAAATACCCATACCGTTGTAATCGGGCGAGTTTCTACTTTCAGATGCAATAGGAATTTTTGGGTTAGGTCAATCCGTTCGCGAAATATGGGAGTTTGAGTCCAAGAAATGGTTGAGAAGGCAAAAAATTTTTCGCAATTTTGCTGCTCCAAACGCTTAACCAGAATGGCCTAGGGAAAAAATACACATACCGTTGAAATCTGGCGAGTTTCTACTTTCAGACGCAACAGGAATTTTTGGGTTAGGTACATCCGTTCGTGAGATATAGGAGTTTGAATCCAAGAAATGGTTGAGAAGGCAAAAAATTTTTCGCAATTCTGCTGCTCCAAACGCTTAACCAGAATGGCCTAGGGAAAAAATACAAATACCGTTGTAATCGGGCGAGTTTCTACTTTCAGATGCAATAGCAATTTTTGGGTTAGGTCAATCCTTTCGCGAGATATGGGAGTTTGAAGCCATGAAATGGTTGAAAAGGCAAAAAATTTTTCGCAATTCCGCTGCTCCAAACTCTTAACCAGAATGGTCTAGGGAAAAAATACACATACCGTTGTAATCGGGCGAGTTTCTACTTTCAGATGCAATAGGAATTTTTGGGTTAGGTCAATCCGTTCGTGAGATACAGGAGTTTGAATCCAAGAAATGGTTGAGAAGACAACAAATTTTTCGCAATTCTGCTGCTCCAAACGCTTAACCAGAATGGCCTAGGGAAAAAATACACATACCGTTGTAATCGGGCGAGTTTCTACTTTCAGATGCAATAGGAATTTTTGGGTTAGGTCAATCCGTTCGCGAGATATGGGAGTTTGAATCCAAGAAATGGTTGAGAAGGCAAAAAATTTTTCGCAATTCCGCTGCTCCAAACGCTTAACCAGAATGGTCTAGGGAAAAATACACATACCGTTGTAATCGGGCGAGTTTCTACTTTCAGATGCAATAGGAATTTTTGGGTTAGGTCAATCCGTTCGTGAGATACAGGAGTTTGAATCCAAGAAATGGTTGAGAAGACAACAAATTTTTCGCAATTCTGCTGCTCCAAACGCTTAACCAGAATGGCCGAGGGAAAAAATACACATACCGTTGTAATCGGGCGAGTTTCTAGTTTCAGATGCAATAGGAATTTTTGGGTTAGGTCATTCTGTTCGCGAAATATGGGAGTTTGAAGCCAAGAAATGGTTGAGAAGGCAAAAAATTTTTCGCAATTTTGCTGCTCCAAACGCTTAACCATAATGGCCTAGGGAAAAAATACACATACCGTCGTAATCGGGCGAGTTTCTATTTTCAGAGGCAATAGGAATTTTTGGGTTAGGTCAATCCGTTCACGAGGTATGGGAGTTTGAAGCCAAGAAATGGTTGAGAGGGCAAAAAATTTTTCGCAATTCTGCTGCTCCAAACGCTTAACCAGAATGGCCTAGGGAAAAAATACACATACCGTTGTAATCGGGCGAGTTTCTACTTTCAGATGCAATAGGAATTTTTGGGTTAGGTCAATCCGTTCGCGAGATAAGGGAGTTTGAAGCTAAGAAATGGTTGAGAAGACAACAAATTTTTCGCACTTCTGCTGCTCCAAACGCTTAACCTGAATGGCCTAGGGAAGAAATACACATACCGTTGTAATCGGGCGAGTTTCTACTTTCAGATGCAATAGGAATTTTTGGGTAAGGTCAATCCGTTCGTGAGATATAGGAGTTTGAATCCAAGAAATGGTTGAGAAGGCAAAAAATTTTTCGCAATTCTGCTGCTCCAAACGCTCAACCAGAATGGCCTAGGGAAAAAATACACATACCGTTGTAATCGGGCGAGTTTCTACTTTCAGATGCAATTGGAATTTTTGGGTTAGGTCAATCAGTTCGCGAGATAAGGGAGTTTGAAGCTAAGAAATGGTTGAGAAGACAACAAATTTTTCGCACTTCTGCTGCTCCAAACGCTTAACCAGAATGGCCTAGGGAAGAAATACACATACCGTTGTAATCGGGCGAGTTTCTACTTTCAGATGCAATAGGAATTTTTGGGTAAGGTCAATCCGTTCGTGAGATATAGGAGTTTGAATCCAAGAAATGGTTGAGAAGGCAAAAAATTTTTCGCAATTTTGCTGCTCCAAACGCTTAACCATAATGGCCTAGGGAAAAAATACACATACCGTTGTAATCGGGTGAGTTTCTACTTTCAGAAGCAAGAGGAATTTTTGGGTTAGGTCAATCCGTTCGCGAGATAAGGGAGTTTGAAGCTAAGAAATGGTTGAGAAGACAACAAATTTTTCGCACTTCTGCTGCTCCAAACGCTTAACCAGAATGGTCTAGGGAAAAAATACACATACCGTTGTAATCGGGCGAGTTTCTACTTTCAGATGCAATAGGAATTTTTGGGTTAGGTCATTCCGTTCGCGAAATATGGGAGTTTGAAGCCAAGAAATGGTTGAGAAGGCAAAAAATTTTTCGCAATTCTGCTGCTCCAAACGCTTAACCAGAATGGCCTGGGGAAAAAATACACATACCGTTGTAATCGGGGGAGTTTCTACTTTCAGATGCAATAGGAATTTTTGGGTTAGGTCAATCAGTTCGCGAGATAAGGGAGTTTGAAGCTAAGAAATGGTTGAGAAGACAACAAATTTTTCGCACTTCTGCTGCTCCAAACGCTTAACCAGAATGGCCTAGGGAAGAAATACACATACCGTTGTAATCGGGCGAGTTTCTACTTTCAGATGCAATAGGAATTTTTGGGTAAGGTCAATCCGTTCGTGAGATATAGGAGTTTGAATCCAAGAAATGGTTGAGAAGGCAAAAAATTTTTCGCAATTCTGCTGCTCCAAACGCTTAACCAGAATGGCCTAGGGAAAAAATACAAATACCGTTGTAATCGGGCGAGTTTCTACTTTCAGATGCAATAGGAATTTTTGGGTTAGGTCAATCCGTTCGCGAGATATGGGAGTTTGAAGCCATGAAATGGTTGAAAAGGCAAAAAATTTTTCGCAATTCCGCTGCTCCAAACTCTTAACCAGAATGGTCTAGGGAAAAAATACACATACCGTTGTAATCGGGCGAGTTTCTACTTTCAGATGCAATAGGAATTTTTGGGTTAGGTCAATCCGTTCGTGAGATACAGGAGTTTGAATCCAAGAAATGGTTGAGAAGACAACAAATTTTTCGCAATTCTGCTGCTCCAAACGCTTAACCAGAATGGTCTAGGGAAAAAATACACATACCGTTGTAATCGGGCGACTTTCTAGTTTCAGATGCAATAGGAATTTTTGGGTTAGGTCATTCTGTTCGCGAAATATGGGAGTTTGAAGCCAAGAAATGGTTGAGAAGGCAAAAAATTTTTCGCAATTTTGCTGCTCCAAACGCTTAACCATAATGGCCTAGGGAAAAAATACACATACCGTTGTAATCGGGTGAGTTTCTACTTTCAGAAGCAAGAGGAATTTTTGGGTTAGGTCAATCCGTTCGCGAGATATGGGAGTTTGAAGCTAAGAAATGTTTGAGAAGACAACAAATTTTTCGCACTTCTGCTGCTCCAAACGCTTAACCAAAATGGCCTAGGGAAAAAATACCCATACCGTTGTAATCGGGCGAGTTTCTACTAGCAGATGCAATAGGAATTTTTGGGTTAGGTAAATCCGTTCGCGAAATATGGGAGTTTGAGTCCAAGAAATGGTTGAGAAGGCAAAAAATTTTTCGCAATTTTGCTGCTCCAAACGCTTAACCAGAATGGCCTAGGGAAAAAATACACATACCGTTGAAATCTGGCGAGTTTCTACTTTCAGACGCAACAGGAATTTTTGGGTTAGGTACATCCGTTCGTGAGATATAGGAGTTTGAAGCTAAGAAATGGTTGAGAAGACAACAAATTTTTCGCACTTCTGCTGCTCCAAACGCTTAACCAGAATGGCCTAGGGAAAAAATACACATACCGTTGTAATCGGGCGAGTTTCTACTTTCAGATGCAATAGGAATTTTTGGGTTAGGTCAATCCGTTCGCGAGATAAGGGAGTTTGAAGCTAAGAAATGGTTGAGAAGGCAACAAATTTTTCGCACTTCTGCTGCTCCAAACGCTTAACCAGAATGGCCTAGGGAAGAAATACACATACCGTTGTAATCGGGCGAGTTTCTACTTTCAGATGCTATAGGAATTTTTGGGTAAGGTCAATCCGTTCGTGAGATATAGGAGTTTGAATCCAAGAAATGGTTGAGAAGGCAAAAAATTTTTCGCAATTCTGCTGCTCCAAACGCTTAACCAGAATGGCCTAGGGAAAAAATACAAATACCGTTGTAATCGGGCGAGTTTCTACTTTCAGATGCAATAGGAATTTTTGGGTAAGGTCAATCCGTTCGTGAGATATAGGAGTTTGAATCCAAGAAATGGTTGAGAAGGCAAAAAATTTTTCGCAATTCTGCTGCTCCAAACGCTTAACCAGAATGGCCTAGGGAAAAAATACAAATACCGTTGTAATCGGGCGAGTTTCTACTTTCAGATGCAATAGGAATTTTTGGGTTAGGTCAATCCGTTCGCGAGATATGGGAGTTTGAAGCCATGAAATGGTTGAAAAGGCAAAAAATTTTTCGCAATTCCGCTGCTCCAAACTCTTAACCAGAATGGTCTAGGGAAAAAATACACATACCGTTGTAATCGGGCGAGTTTCTACTTTCAGATGCAATAGGAATTTTTGGGTTAGGTCAATCCGTTCGTGAGATACAGGAGTTTGAATCCAAGAAATGGTTGAGAAGACAACAAATTTTTCGCAATTCTGCTGCTCCAAACGCTTAACCAGAATGGTCTAGGGAAAAAATACACATACCGTTGTAATCGGGCGACTTTCTAGTTTCAGATGCAATAGGAATTTTTGGGTTAGGTCATTCTGTTCGCGAAATATGGGAGTTTGAAGCCAAGAAATGGTTGAGAAGGCAAAAAATTTTTCGCAATTTTGCTGCTCCAAACGCTTAACCATAATGGCCTAGGGAAAAAATACACATACCGTTGTAATCGGGTGAGTTTCTACTTTCAGAAGCAAGAGGAATTTTTGGGTTAGGTCAATCCGTTCGCGAGATATGGGAGTTTGAAGCTAAGAAATGTTTGAGAAGACAACAAATTTTTCGCACTTCTGCTGCTCCAAACGCTTAACCAAAATGGCCTAGGGAAAAAATACCCATACCGTTGTAATCGGGCGAGTTTCTACTAGCAGATGCAATAGGAATTTTTGGGTTAGGTAAATCCGTTCGCGAAATATGGGAGTTTGAGTCCAAGAAATGGTTGAGAAGGCAAAAAATTTTTCGCAATTTTGCTGCTCCAAACGCTTAACCAGAATGGCCTAGGGAAAAAATACACATACCGTTGAAATCTGGCGAGTTTCTACTTTCAGACGCAACAGGAATTTTTGGGTTAGGTACATCCGTTCGTGAGATATAGGAGTTTGAAGCTAAGAAATGGTTGAGAAGACAACAAATTTTTCGCACTTCTGCTGCTCCAAACGCTTAACCAGAATGGCCTAGGGAAAAAATACACATACCGTTGTAATCGGGCGAGTTTCTACTTTCAGATGCAATAGGAATTTTTGGGTTAGGTCAATCCGTTCGCGAGATAAGGGAGTTTGAAGCTAAGAAATGGTTGAGAAGGCAACAAATTTTTCGCACTTCTGCTGCTCCAAACGCTTAACCAGAATGGCCTAGGGAAGAAATACACATACCGTTGTAATCGGGCGAGTTTCTACTTTCAGATGCTATAGGAATTTTTGGGTAAGGTCAATCCGTTCGTGAGATATAGGAGTTTGAATCCAAGAAATGGTTGAGAAGGCAAAAAATTTTTCGCAATTCTGCTGCTCCAAACGCTTAACCAGAATGGCCTAGGGAAAAAATACAAATACCGTTGTAATCGGGCGAGTTTCTACTTTCAGATGCAATAGGAATTTTTGGGTTAGGTCAATCCGTTCGCGAGATATGGGAGTTTGAATCCAAGAAATGGTTGCAAAGGCAAAAAATTTTTCGCAATTCCGCTGCTCCAAACGCTTAACCAGAATGGTCTAGGGAAAAAATACACATACCGTTGTAATCGGGCGAGTTTCTACTTTCAGATGCAATAGGAATTTTTGGGTTAGGTCAATCCGTTCGTGAGATACAGGAGTTTGAATCCAAGAAATGGTTGAGAAGACAACAAATTTTTCGCAATTCTGCTGCTCCAAACGCTTAACCAGAATGGCCTAGGGAAAAAATACACATACCGTTGTAATCGGGCGAGTTTCTAGTTTCAGATGCAATAGGAATTTTTGGGTTAGGTCATTCTGTTCGCGAAATATGGGAGTTTCAAGCCAAGAAATGGTTGAGAAGGCAAAAAATTTTTCGCAATTTTGCTGCTCCAAACGCTTAACCATAATGGCCTAGGGAAAAAATACACATACCGTTGTAATCGGGTGAGTTTCTACTTTCAGAAGCAAGAGGAATTTTTGGGTTAGGTCAATCCGTTCGCGAGATATGGGAGTTTGAAGCTAAGAAATGTTTGAGAAGACACAAATTTTTCGCACTTCTGCTGCTCCAAACGCTTAACCAGAATGGCCTAGGGAAAAAATACCCATACCGTTGTAATCGGGCGAGTTTCTACTAGCAGATGCAATAGGAATTTTTGGGTTATGTAAATCCGTTCGCGAAATATGGGAGTTTGAGTGCAAGAAATGGTTGAGAAGGCAAAAAATTTTTCGCAATTCTGCTGCTCCAAACGCTTAACCAGAATGGCCTAGGGAAAAAATACACATACCGTTGAAATCTGGCGAGTTTCTACTTTCAGACGCAACAGGAATTTTTGGGTTAGGTACATCCGTTCGTGAGATATAGGAGTTTGAAGCTAAGAAATGGTTGAGAAGACAACAAATTTTTCGCACTTCTGCTGCTCCAAACGCTTAACCAGAATGGCCTAGGGAAAAAATACACATACCGTTGTAATCGGGCGAGTTTCTACTTTCAGATGCAATAGGAATTTTTGGGTAAGGTCAATCCGTTCGCGAAATATGGGAGTTTGAAGACAAGAAATGGTTGAGAAGGCAAAAAATTTTTCGCAATTTTGCTGCTCCAAACGCTTAACCATAATGGCCTAGGGAAAAAATACACATACCGTTGTAATCGGGCGAGTTTCTACTTTCAGAGGCAATAGGAATTTTTGGGTTAGGTCAATCCGTTCACGAGGTATGGGAGTTTGAAGCCAAGAAATGGTTGAGAAGGCAAAAAATTTTTCGCAATTTTGCTGCTCCAAACGCTTAACCATAATGGCCTAGGGAAAAAATACACATACCGTTGTAATCGGGCGAGTTTCTACTTTCAGATGCAATAGGAATTTTTGGGTTAGGTCAATCCGTTCGCGAGATAAGGGAGTTTGAAGCTAAGAAATGGTTGAGAAGACAACAAATTTTTCGCACTTCTGCTGCTCCAAACGCTTAACCAGAATGGTCTAGGGAAAAAATACACATACCGTTGTAATCGGGCGAGTTTCTACTTTCAGATGCAATAGGAATTTTTGGGTTAGGTCATTCCGTTCGCGAAATATGGGAGTTTGAAGCCAAGAAATGGTTGAGAAGGCAAAAAATTTTTCGCAATTCTGCTGCTCCAAACGCTTAACCAGAATGGCCTGGGGAAAAAATACACATACCGTTGTAATCGGGCGAGTTTCTTCTTTCAGACGCAGCAGGAATTTTTGGGTTTGGTCAATCCGTTCGCGAGATATGGGACTTTGAAGCTAAGAAATGGTTGAGAAGACATCAAATCTTTCGCAGTTCTGCTGCTCCAAACGCTTAACCAGATTGGGCTAGGGAAAAAATGCACATACCGTTGTAATCGGGCGAGTTTCTACTTTCAGACGCAACAGGAGTTTTTGGGTTAGGTCAATCCGTTCGCGAGATATGGGAGTTTGAAGCCATGAAATGGTTGAGAAAGCAAAAAATTTTTCGCAATTCTGCTGCTGCAAACGCTTAACCAGAATGGCCTAGGGAAAAAATACACATACCGTTGAAATCTGGCGAGTTTCTACTTTCAGACGCAAGAGGAATTTTTGGGTTAGATCAATCCGTTCGCGTGATATGGGAGTTTGAAGTCAAGAAATGGTTGAGAAGGCAAGAAATTTTCCGCAAATCTGCTGCTCCAAACGCTTAACCAGAATGGCCTAGGGAAAAAATACACAAACCGTTGAAATCTGGCGAGTTTCTACTTTCAGACGCAGCAGGAATTTTTGGGTTAGGTACATCCGTTCGTGAGATATAGGAGTTTGAAGCTAAGAAATGGTTGAGAAGACAACAAATTTTTCGCACTTCTGCTGCTCCAAACGCTTAACCAGAATGGCCTAGGGAAAAAATACACATACCGTTGTAATCGGGCGAGTTTCTACTTTCAGATGCAATAGGAATTTTTGGGTAAGGTCAATCCGTTCGCGAAATATGGGAGTTTGAAGCCAAGAAATGGTTGAGAAGGCAAAAAATTTTTCGCAATTTTGCTGCTCCAAACGCTTAACCATAATGGCCTAGGGAAAAAATACACATACCGTTGTAATCGGGCGAGTTTCTACTCTCAGAGGCAATAGGAATTTTTGGGTTAGGTCAATCCGTTCACGAGGTATGGGAGTTTGAAGCCAAGAAATGGTTGAGAAGGCAAAAAATTTTTCGCAATTCTGATGCCCCAAACGCTTAACCAGAATGGCCTAGGGAAAAAATACCCATACCGTTGTAATCGGGCGGGTTTCTACTTTCAGAGGCAATAGGATTTTTTGGGTTAGGTCAATCCGTTCACGAAATATGGGAGTTTGAGTCCAAGAAATTGTTGAGAAGGCAAAAAATTTTTCACAATTCTGCTGCTCCAAACGCTTAACCAGAATGGCCTAGGGAAAAAATACCCATACCGTTGTAATCGGGCGAGTTTCTACTTTCAGATGCAATAGGAATTTTTGGGATAGGTCAATCCGTTCGCGAGATATGGGAGTTTGAAGCTAAGAAATGGTTGAGAAGACAACAAATTTTTCGCACTTCTGCTGCTCCAAACGCTTAACCAGAATGGCCTAGGGAAAAAATACACATACCGTTGAAATCTGGCGAGTTTCTACTTTCAGACGCAACAGGAATTTTTGGGTTAGGTACATCCGTTCGTGAGATATAGGAGTTTGAAGCTAAGAAATGGTTGAGAAGACAACAAATTTTTCGCACTTCTGCTGCTCCAAACGCTTAACCAGAATGGCCTAGGGAAAAAATACACATACCGTTGTAATCGGGCGAGTTTCTACTTTCAGATGCAATAGGAATTTTTGGGTAAGGTCAATCCGTTCGCGAAATATGGGAGTTTGAAGACAAGAAATGGTTGAGAAGGCAAAAAATTTTTCGCAATTTTGCTGCTCCAAACGCTTAACCATAATGGCCTAGGGAAAAAATACACATACCGTTGTAATCGGGCGAGTTTCTACTTTCAGAGGCAATAGGAATTTTTGGGTTAGGTCAATCCGTTCACGAGGTATGGGAGTTTGAAGCCAAGAAATGGTTGAGAAGGCAAAAAATTTTTCGCAATTTTGCTGCTCCAAACGCTTAACCATAATGGCCTAGGGAAAAAATACACATACCGTTGTAATCGGGCGAGTTTCTACTTTCAGATGCAATAGGAATTTTTGGGTTAGGTCAATCCGTTCGCGAGATAAGGGAGTTTGAAGCTAAGAAATGGTTGAGAAGACAACAAATTTTTCGCACTTCTGCTGCTCCAAACGCTTAACCAGAATGGTCTAGGGAAAAAATACACATACCGTTGTAATCGGGCGAGTTTCTACTTTCAGATGCAATAGGAATTTTTGGGTTAGGTCATTCCGTTCACGAGGTATGGGAGTTTGAAGCCAAGAAATGGTTGAGAAGGCAAAAAATTTTTCGCAATTCTGCTGCTCCAAACGCTTAACCAGAATGGCCTGGGGAAAAAATACACATACCGTTGTAATCGGGCGAGTTTCTACTTTCAGATGCAATAGGAATTTTTGGGTTAGGTCAATCCGTTCACGAGGTATGGGAGTTTGAAGCCAAGAAATGGTTGAGAAGACAACAAATTTTTCGCAATTCTGCTGCTCCAAACGCTTAACCAGAATGGCCTAGGGAAAAAATACGCATACCGTGGTAATCGGGCGAGTTTCTTCTTTCAGACGCAGCAGGAATTTTTGGGTTTGGTCAATCCGTTCGCGAGATATGGGACTTTGAAGCTAAGAAATGGTTGAGAAGACATCAAATCTTTCGCAGTTCTGCTGCTCCAAACGCTTAACCAGATTGGGCTAGGGAAAAAATGCACATACCGTTGTAATCGGACGAGTTTCTACTTTCAGACGCAAGAGGAATTTTTGGGTTAGATCAATCCGTTCGCGTGATATGGGAGTTTGAAGTCAAGAAATGGTTGAGAAGGCAAGAAATTTTCCGCAAATCTGCTGCTCCAAACGCTTAACCAGAATGGCCTAGGGAAAAAATACGCATACCGTGGTAATCGGGCGAGTTTCTTCTTTCAGACGCAACAGGAGTTTTTGGGTTAGGTCAATCCGTTCGCGAGATATGGGAGTTTGAAGCCATGAAATGGTTGAGAAAGCAAAAAATTTTTCGCAATTCTGCTGCTGCAAACGCTTAACCAGAATGGCCTAGGGAAAAAATACACATACCGTTGAAATCTGGCGAGTTTCTACTTTCAGGCGCAAGAGGAATTTTTGGGTTAGATCAATCCGTTCGCGTGATATGGGAGTTTGAAGTCAAGAAATGGTTGAGAAGGCAAGAAATTTTCCGCAAATCTGCTGCTCCAAACGCTTAACCAGAATGGCCTAGGGAAAAAATACACAAACCGTTGAAATCTGGCGAGTTTCTACTTTCAGACGCAGCAGGAATTTTTGGGTTAGGTACATCCGTTCGTGAGATATAGGAGTTTGAAGCTAAGAAATGGTTGAGAAGACAACAAATTTTTCGCACTTCTGCTGCTCCAAACGCTTAACCAGAATGGCCTATGGAAAAAATACACATACCGTTGTAATCGGGCTAGTTTCTACTTTCAGATGCAATAGGAATTTTTGGGTAAGGTCAATCCGTTCGCGAAATATGGGAGTTTGAAGCCAAGAAATGGTTGAGAAGGCAAAAAATTTTTCGCAATTTTGCTGCTCCAAACGCTTAACCATAATGGCCTAGGGAAAAAATACACATACCGTTGTAATCGGGCGAGTTTCTACTTTCAGAGGCAATAGGAATTTTTGGGTTAGGTCAATCCGTTCACGAGGTATGGGAGTTTGAAGCCAAGAAATGGTTGAGAAGGCAAAAAATTTTTCGCAATTCTGATGCCCCAAACGCTTAACCAGAATGGCCTAGGGAAAAAATACCCATACCGTTGTAATCGGGCGAGTCTCTACTTTCAGATGCAATAGGAATTTTTGGGTTAGGTCATACCGTTCGCGAAATATGGGAGTTTGAATCCAAGAAATGGTTGAGAGGGCAAAAAATTTTTCGCAATTTTGCTGCTCCAAACGCTTAACCATAATGGCCTAGGGAAAAAATACACATACCGTTGTAATCGGGCGAGTTTCTACTTTCAGATGCAATAGGAATTTTTGGGTTAGGTCAATCCGTTCGCGAGATAAGGGAGTTTGAAGCTAAGAAATGCTTGAGAAGACAACAAATTTTTCGCACTTCTGCTGCTCCAAACGCTTAACCAGAATGGCCTAGGGAAAAAATACCCATACCGTTGTAATCGGGCGGGTTTCTACTTTCAGAGGCAATAGGAATTTTTGGGTTAGGTCAATCCGTTCACGAAATATGGGAGTTTGAGTCCAAGAAATTGTTGAGAAGGCAAAAAATTTTTCACAATTCTGCTGCTCCAAACGCTTAACCAGAATGGCCTAGGGAAAAAATACACATACCATTGTAATCGGGCGAGTTTCTACTTTCAGATGCAATAGGAATTTTTGGGTTAGGTCAATCTGTTCGCGAGATATGGGAGTTTGAAGCCAAGAAATGGTTGAGAAGGCAAAAAATTTTTCGCAATTCTGCTGCTCCAAACGCTTAACCAGAATGGCCTAGGGAAAAAATACCCATACCGTTGTAATCGGGCGAGTTTCTACTTTCAGGTACAATAGGAATTTTTGGGTAAGGTCAATCCGTTCGCGAGATATGGGAGTTTGAAGCCATGAAATGGTTGAGAAAGCAAAAATTTTTCGCAATTCTGCTGCTGCAAACGCTTAACCAGAATGGCCTAGGGAAAAAATACACATACCGTTGAAATCTGGCGAGTTTCTACTTTCAGACCCAAGAGGAATTTTTGGGTTAGGTCAATCCGTTCGCGAGATATGGGAGTTTGAAGTCAAGAAATGGTTGAGAAGGCAAGAAATTTTCCGCAATTCTGCTGCTCCAAACGCTTAACCAGAATGGCCTAGGGAAAAAATACACAAACCGTTGCAATCGGGCGAGTTTCTACTTTCAGATGCAATAGGAATTTTAGGGTTAGGACAATCCGTTCGCGAGATAAGGGAGTTTGAAGCTAAGAAATGGTTGAGAAGACAACAAATTTTTCGCACTTCTGCTGCTCCAAACGCTTAACCAGAATGGCCTAGGGAAAAAATACACATACCATTGTAATCGGGCGAGTTTCTACTTTCAGATGCAATAGGAATTTTTGGGTAAGGTCAATCCGTTCGTGAGATATAGGAGTTTGAATCCAAGAAATGGTTGAGAAGGCAAAAAATTTTTCGCAATTCTGCTGCTCCAAACGCTTAACCAGAATGGCCTAGGGAAAAAATACACATACCGTTGTAATCGGGCGAGTTTCTACTTTCAGATGCAATAGGAATTTTTGGGTAAGGTCAATCCGTTCGTGACATATAGGAGTTTGAATCCAAGAAATGGTTGAGAAGGCAAAAAATTTTTCGCAATTCTGCTGCTCCAAACGCTTAACCAGAATGGCCTAGGGAAAAAATACACATACCGTTGTAATCGGGCGAGTTTCTACTTTCAGATGCAATAGGAATTTTTGGGTTAGGTCAATCCGTTCGCGAGATATGGGAGTTTGAAGCTAAGAAATGGTTGAGAAGAGAACAAATTTTTCGCAATTCTGCTGCTCCAAACGCTTAACCATAAAGGCCTAGGGAAAAAATACACATACCGTTGTAATCGGGCGAGTTTCTACTTTCAGATGCAATAGGAATTTTTGGGTTAGGTCAATCCGTTCGTGAGATATAGGAGTTTGAATCCAAGAAATGGTTGAGAAGACAACAAATCTTTCGCAATTCTGCTGCTCCAAACGCTTAACCAGAATGGGCTAGGGAAAAAATACACATACCGTTGTAATCGGGCGAGATTCTACTTTCAGACGCAACAGGAGTTTTTGGGTTAGGTCAATCCGTTCGCGAGATATGGGAGTTTGAAGCCATGAAATGGTTGAGAAGGCAAAAAATTTTTCGCAATTCTGCTGCTGCAAACGCTTAACCAGAATGGCCTAGGGAAAAAATACACATACCGTTGAAATCTGGCGAGTTTCTACTTTCAGACGCAACAGGAATTTTTGGGTTAGGTCAATCCGTTCGCGAGATATGGGAGTTTGAAGCCAAGAAATGGTTGAGAAGGCAAAAAATTTTTCGCAATTCTGCTGCTCCAAACGCTTAACCAGAATGGCCTAGGGAAAAAATACACATACCGTTGTAATCGGGCGAGTTTCTACTTTCAGATGCAATAGGAATTTTTGGGTTAGGTCATTCCGTTCGCGAAATATGGGAGTTTGAAGCCAAGAAATGGTTGAGAAGGCAAAAAATTTTTCGCAATTTTGCTGCTCCAAACGCTTAACCAGAATGGCCTAGGGAAAAAATACACATACCGTTGAAATCGGGCGAGTTTCTACTTTCAGATGCAATAGGAATTTTTGGGTTAGGTCAATCCGTTCACGAGGTATGGGAGTTTGAAGCCAAGAAATGGTTGAGAAGGCAAAAAATTTTTCGCAATTTTGCTGCTCCAAACGCTTAACCATAAAGGCCTAGGGAAAAAATACACATACCGTTGTAATCGGGCGAGTTTCTACTTTCAGATGCAATAGGAATTTTTGGGTAAGGTCAATCCGTTCGCGAGATATGGGAGTTTGAAGCCATGAAATGGTTGAGAAAGCAAAAATTTTTCGCAATTCTGCTGCTGCAAACGCTTAACCAGAATGGCCTAGGGAAAAAATACACATACCGTTGAAATCTGGCGAGTTTCTACTTTCAGACCCAAGAGGAATTTTTGGGTTAGGTCAATCCGTTCGCGAGATATGGGAGTTTGAAGTCAAGAAATGGTTGAGAAGGCAAGAAATTTTCCGCAATTCTGCTGCTCCAAACGCTTAACCAGAATGGCCTAGGGAAAAAATACACATACCATTGTAATCGGGCGAGTTTCTACTTTCAGATGCAATAGGAATTTTTGGGTAAGGTCAATCCGTTCGTGAGATATAGCAGTTTGAATCCAAGAAATGGTTGAGAAGGCAAAAAATTTTTCGCAATTCTGCTGCTCCAAACGCTTAACCAGAATGGCCTAGGGAAAAAATACACATACCGTTGTAATCGGGCGAGTTTCTACTTTCAGATGCAATAGGAATTTTTGGGTTAGGTCAATCCGTTCGCGAGATATGGGAGTTTGAAGCTAAGAAATGGTTGAGAAGAGAACAAATTTTTCGCAATTCTGCTGCTCCAAACGCTTAACCATAAAGGCCTAGGGAAAAAATACACATACCGTTGTAATCGGGCGAGTTTCTACTTTCAGATGCAATAGGAATTTTTGGGTTAGGTCAATCCGTTCGTGAGATATAGGAGTTTGAATCCAAGAAATGGTTGAGAAGACAACAAATCTTTCGCAATTCTGCTGCTCCAAACGCTTAACCAGAATGGGCTAGGGAAAAAATACACATACCGTTGTAATCGGGCGAGATTCTACTTTCAGACGCAACAGGAGTTTTTGGGTTAGGTCAATCCGTTCGCGAGATATGGGAGTTTGAAGCCATGAAATGGTTGAGAAGGCAAAAAATTTTTCGCAATTCTGCTGCTGCAAACGCTTAACCAGAATGGCCTAGGGAAAAAATACACATACCGTTGGAATCTGGCGAGTTTCTACTTTCAGACGCAACAGGAATTTTTGGGTTAGGTCAATCCGTTCGCGAGATATGGGAGTTTGAAGCCAAGAAATGGTTGAGAAGGCAAAAAATTTTTCGCAATTCTGCTGCTCCAAACGCTTAACCAGAATGGCCTAGGGAAAAAATACACATACCGTTGTAATCGGGCGAGTTTCTACTTTCAGATGCAATAGGAATTTTTGGGTTAGGTCATTCCGTTCGCGAAATATGGGAGTTTGAAGCCAAGAAATGGTTGAGAAGGCAAAAAATTTTTCGCAATTTTGCTGCTCCAAACGCTTAACCAGAATGGCCTAGGGAAAAAATACACATACCGTTGAAATCGGGCGAGTTTCTACTTTCAGATGCAATAGGAATTTTTGGGTTAGGTCAATCCGTTCACGAGGTATGGGAGTTTGAAGCCAAGAAATGGTTGAGAAGGCAAAAAATTTTTCGCAATTTTGCTGCTCCAAACGCTTAACCATAAAGGCCTAGGGAAAAAATACACATACCGTTGTAATCGGGCGAGTTTCTACTTTCAGATGCAATAGGAATTTTTGGGTTAGGTCATCCGTTCGTGAGATATAGGAGTTTGAATCCAAGAAATGGTTGAGAAGGCAAAAAATTTTTCGCAATTCTGCTGCTCCAAACGCTTAACCAGAATGGCCTAGGGAAAAAATACACATACCGTTGTAATCGGGCGAGTTTCTACTTTTCGATGCAATAGGAATTTTTGGGTTAGGTCATTCCGTTCGCGAAATATGGGAGTTTGAAGCCAAGAAATGGTTGAGATGGCAAAAAATTTTTCGCAATTTTGCTGCTCCAAACGCTTAACCATAATGGCCTAGGGAAAAAATACACATACCGTTGTAATCGGGCGAGTTTCTACTTTCAGAGGCAATAGGAATTTTTGGGTTAGGTCAATCCGTTCGCGAAATATGGGAGTTTGAATCCAAGAAATGGTTGAGAAGGCAAAAAATTTTTCGCAATTCTGCTGCTCCAAACGCTTAACCAGAATGGCCTAGGGATAAAATACACATACCGTTGTAATCGGGCGAGTTTCTACTTTCAGATGCAATAGGAATTTTTGGGTTAGGTCAATCCGTTCGCGAGATAAGGGAGTTTGAAGCTAAGAAATGGTTGAGAAGACAACAAATTTTTCGCACTTCTGCTGCTCCAAACGCTTAACCAGAATGGCCTAGGGAAAAAATACACATACCGTTGTAATCGGGCGAGTTTCTACTTTCAGATGCAATAGGAATTTTTGGGAAAGTTCAATCCGTTCGTGAGATATAGGAGTTTGAATCCAAGAAATGGTTGAGAAGGCAAAAAATTTTTCGCAATTCTGCTGCTCCAAACGCTTATCCAGAATGGACTAGGGAAAAAATACACATACCGTTCAAATCTGGCGAGATTCTACTTTCAGACGCGACAGGAATTTTTGGGTTAGGTCAATCCGTTCGCGAGATATGGGAGTGTGAAGCCAAGAAACGGTTGAGGAGGCAAAAAATTTTTCGCAATTCTGCTGCTCCAAACGCTTAACCAGAATGGCCTAGGGAAAAAATACCCATACCGTTGTAATCGGGCGAGTTTCTACTTTCAGGTACAATAGGAATTTTTGGGTTAGGTCAATCCGTTCGCGAGATAAGGGAGTTTGAAGCTAAGAAATGGTTGAGAAGAGAACAAATTTTTCGCACTTCTGCTGCTCCAAACGCTTAACCAGAATGGCCTAGGGAAAAAATACACATACCGTTGTAATCGGGCGAGTTTCTACTTTCAGATGCAATAGGAATTTTTGGGTTAGGTCAATCCGTTCGTGAGATATAGGAGTTTGAATCCAAGAAATGGTTGAGAAGGCAAAAAATTTTTCGCAATTCTGCTGCTCCAAACGCTTAACCAGAATGGCCTAGGGAAAAAATACACATACCGTTGTAATCGGGCGAGTTTCTACTTTCAGATGCAATAGGAATTTTTGGGTTAGGTCAATCCGTTCGCGAAATATGGGAGTTTGAATCCAAGAAATGGTTGAGAAGGCAAAAAATTTTTCGCAATTTTGCTGCTCCAAACGCTTAACCATAATGGCCTAGGGAAAAAATACACATAGCGTTGTAATCGGGCGAGTTTCTACTTTCAGATGCAATAGGAATTTTTGGGTTAGGTCAATCCGTTCGCGAGATAAGGGAGTTTGAAGCTAAGAAATGGTTGAGAAGACAACAAATTTTTCGCACTTCTGCTGCTCCAAACGCTTAACCAGAATGGCCTAGGGAAAAAATACACATACCGTTGTAATCGGGCGAGTTTCTACTTTCAGATGCAATAGGAATTTTTGGGTAAGGTCAATCCGTTCGTGAGTTATAGGAGTTTGAATCCAAGAAATGGTTGAGAAGGCAAAAAATTTTTCGCAATTCTGCTGCTCCAAACGCTTAACCAGAATGGCCTAGGGAAAAAATACACATACCGTTGTAATCGGGCGAGTTTCTACTTTCAGATGCAATAGGATTTTTTGGGTTAGGTCAATCCGTTCGCGAGATAAGGGAGTTTGAAGCTAAGAAATGGTTGAGAAGACATCAAATTTTTCGCACTTCTGCTGCTCCAAACGCTTAACCAGAATGGCCTAGGGAAAAAATACACATACCGTTGTAATCGGGCGAGTTTCTGCATTCAGATGCAATAGGAATTTTTGGGTAAGGTCAATCCGTTCGTGAGATATAGGAGTTTGAATCCAAGAAATGGTTGAGAAGGCAAAAAATTTTTCGCAATTCTGCTGCTCCAAACGCTTAACCAGAATGGCCTAGGGAAAAAATACACATACCGTTGTAATCGGGCGAGTTTCTACTTTCAGATGCAATAGGAATTTTTGGGTTAGGTCAATCCGTTCACGAGGTATGGGAGTTTGAAGCCAAGAAATGGTTGAGAAGGCAAAAAATTTTTCGCAATTTTGCTGCTCCAAACGCTTAACCATAAAGGCCTAGGGAAAAAATACACATACCGTTGTAATCGGGCGAGTTTCTACTTTCAGATGCAATAGGAATTTTTGGGATAGGTCAATCCGTTCGTGAGATATAGGAGTTTGAATCCAAGAAATGGTTGAGAAGACAACAAATCTTTCGCAATTCTGCTGCTCCAAACGCTTAACCAGAATGGGCTAGGGAAAAAATACACATACCGTTGTAATCGGGCGAGTTTCTACTTTCAGACGCAACAGGAGTTTTTGGGTTAGGTCAATCCGTTCGCGAGATATGGGAGTTTGAAGCCATGAAATGGTTGAGAAGGCAAAAAATTTTTCGCAATTCTGCTGCTGCAAACGCTTAACCAGAATGGCCTAGGGAAAAAATACACATACCGTTGAAATCTGGCGAGTTTCTACTTTCAGACGTAACAGGAATTTTTGGGTTAGGTCAATCCGTTCGCGAGATATAGGAGTTTGAATCCAAGAAATGGTTGAGAAGACAACAAATTTTTCGCACTTCTGCTGCTCCAAACGCTTAACCAGAATGGCCTAGGGAAAAAATACACATACCGTTCAAATCAGGCGAGATTCTACTTTCAGACGCAACAGGAATTTTTGGGTTAGGTCAATCCGTTCGCGAGATATGGGAGTTTGAAGCCAAGAAATGGTTGAGGAGGCAAAAAATTTTACGCAATTCTGCTGCTCCAAACGCTTAACCAGAATGGCCTAGGGAAAAAATACCCATACCGTTGTAATCGGGCGAGTTTCTACTTTCAGGTACAATAGGAATTTTTGGGTTAGGTCAATCCTTTCGCGAGATAAGGGAGTTTGAAGCTAAGAAATGGTTGAGAAGGCAAAAAATTTTTCGCAATTTTGCTGCTCCAAACGCTTAACCATAATGGCCTAGGGAAAAAATACACATAGCGTTGTAATCGGGCGAGTTTCTACTTTCAGATGCAATAGGAATTTTTGGGTTAGGTCAATCCGTTCGCGAGGTAAGGGAGTTTGAAGCTAAGAAATGGTTGAGAAGACAACAAATTTTTCGCACTTCTGCTGCTCCAAACGCTTAACCAGAATGGCCTAGGGAAAAAATGCACATACCGTTGTAATCGGGCGAGTTTCTACTTTCAGATGAAATAGGAATTTTTGGGTAAGGTCAATCCGTTCGTGAGATATAGGGGTTTGAATCCAAGAAATGGTTGAGAAGCCAAAAAATTTTTCGCAATTCTGCTGCTCCAAACGCTTAACCAGAATGGCCTAGGGAAAAAATACACATACCGTTGTAATCGGGCGAGTTTCTACTTTCAGATGCAATAGGAATTTTTGGGTTAGGTCAATCCGTTCGCGAGATAAGGGAGTTTGAAGCTAAGAAATGGTTGAGAAGACATCAAATTTTTCGCACTTCTGCTGCTCCAAACGCTTTACCAGAATGGCCTAGGGAAAAAATACACATACCGTTGTAATCGGGCGAGTTTCTGCATTCAGATGCAATAGGAATTTTTGGGTAAGGTCAATCCGTTCGTGAGATATAGGAGTTTGAATCCAAGAAATGGTTGAGAAGGCAAAAAATTTCTCGCAATTCAGCTGCTCCAAACGCTTAACCAGAATGGCCTAGGGAAAAAATACACATACCGTTGTAATCGGGCGAGTTTCTACTTTCAGATGCAATAGGAATTTTTGGGTTACGTCATTCCGTTCGCGAAATATGGGAGTTTGAAGCCAAGAAATGGTTGAGAAGGCAAAAAATTTTTCGCAATTTTGCTGCTCCAAACGCTTAACCATAATGGCCTAGGGAAAAAATACACATACGGTTGTAATCGGGCGAGTTTCTACTTTCAGATGCAATAGGAATTTTTGGGTTAGGTCAATCCGTTCACGAGGTATAGGAGTTTGAATCCAAGAAATGGTTGAGAAGACAACAAATTTTTCGCATTTCTGCTGCTCCAAACGCTTAACCAGAATGGCCTAGGGAAAAAATACACATACCGTTCAAATCAGGCGAGATTCTACTTTCAGACGCAACAGGAATTTTTGGGTTAGGTCAATCCGTTCGCGAGATATGAGAGTTTGAAGCCAAGAAATGGTTGAGGAGGCAAAAAATTTTACGCAATTCTGCTGCTCCAAACGCTTAACCAGAATGGCCTAGGGAAAAAATACCCATACCGTTGTAATCGGGCGAGTTTCTACTTTCAGGTACAATAGGAATTTTTGGGTTAGGTCAATCCTTTCGCGAGATAAGGGAGTTTGAAGCCAAGAAATGGTTGAGAAGGCAAAAAATTTTTCGCAATTTTGCTGCTCCAAACGCTTAACCATAATGGCCTAGGGAAAAAATACACATACGGTTGTAATCGGGCGAGTTTCTACTTTCAGATGCAATAGGAATTTTTGGGTTAGGTCAATCCGTTCACGAGGTATGGGAGTTTGAAGCCAAGAAATGGTTGAGAAGGCAAAAATTTTTTCGCAATTTTGCTGCTCCAAACGCTTAACCATAAAGGCCTAGGGAAAAAATACACATACCGTTGTAATCGGGCGAGTTTCTACTTTCAGAGGCAATAGGAATTTTTGGGTTAGGTCAATCCGTTCGTGAGATATAGGAGTTTGAATCCAAGAAATGGTTGAGAAGACAACAAATCTTTCGCAATTCTGCTGCTCCAAACGCTTAACCAGAATGGGCTAGGGAAAAAATACACATACCGTTGTAACCGGGCGAGTTTCTACTATCAGACGCAACAGGAGTTTTTGGGTTAGGTCAATCCGTTCGCGAGATATGGGAGTTTGAAGCCATGAAATGGTTGAGAAGGCAAAAAATTTTTCGCAATTCTGCTGCTGCAAAGGCTTAACCAGAATGGCCTAGGGAAAACATACACATACCGTTGAAATCTGGCGAGTTTCTACTTTCAGACGCAACAGGAATTTTTGGGTTAGGTCAATCCGTTCGCGAGATATGGGAGTTTGAAGCCAAGAAATGGTTGAGAAGGCAAAAAATTTTTCGCAATTCTGCTGCTCCAAACGCTTAACCAGAATGGCCTAGGGAAAAAATACACATACCGTTGTAATCGGGCGAGTTTCTACTTTCAGATGCAATAGGAATTTTTGGGTTAGGTCATTCCGTTCGCGAAATATGGGAGTTTGAAGCCAAGAAATGGTTGAGAAGGCAACAAATTTTTCGCAATTTTGCTGCTCCAAACGCTTAACCAGAATGGCCTAGGGAAAAAATACACATACCGTTGTAATCGGGCGAGTTTCTACTTTCAGATGCAATAGGAATTTTTGGGTTAGGTCAATCCGTTCACGAGGTATGGGAGTTTGAAGCCAAGAAATGGTTGAGAAGGCAAAAAATTTTTCGCAATTTTGCTGCTCCAAACGCTTAACCATAAAGGCCTAGGGAAAAAATACACATACCGTTGTAATCGGGCGAGTTTCTACTTTCAGATGCAATAGGAATTTTTGGGTTAGGTCAATCCGTTCGTGAGATATAGGAGTTTGAATCCAAGAAATGGTTGAGAAGACAACAAATCTTTCGCAATTCTGCTGCTCCAAACGCTTAACCAGAATGGGCTAGGGAAGAAATACCCATACCGTTGTAATCGGGCGAGTTTCCACTTTCAGGTACAATAGGAATTTTTGAGTTAGGTCAATCCGTTCGCGAGATAAGGGAGTTTGAAGCTAAGAAATGGTTGAGAAGAGAACAAATTTTTCGCACTTCTGCTGCTCCAAACGCTTAACCAGAATGGCCTAGGGAAAAAATACACATACCGTTGTAATCGGGCGAGTTTCTACTTTCAGATGCAATAGGAATTTTTGGGTTAGGTCATTCCGTTCGCGAAATATGGGAGTTTGAAGCCAAGAAATGGTTGAGAAGGCAACAAATTTTTCGCAATTTTGCTGCTCCAAACGCTTAACCAGAATGGCCTAGGGAAAAAATACACATACCGTTGTAATCGGGCGAGTTTCTACTTTCAGATGCAATAGGAATTTTTGGGTTAGGTCAATCCGTTCACGAGGTATGGGAGTTTGAAGCCAAGAAATGGTTGAGAAGGCAAAAAATTTTTCGCAATTTTGCTGCTCCAAACGCTTAACCATAAAGGCCTAGGGAAAAAATACACATACCGTTGTAATCGGGCGAGTTTCTACTTTCAGATGCAATAGGAATTTTTGGGTTAGGTCAATCCGTTCGTGAGATATAGGAGTTTGAATCCAAGAAATGGTTGAGAAGACAACAAATCTTTCGCAATTCTGCTGCTCCAAACGCTTAACCAGAATGGGCTAGGGAAGAAATACCCATACCGTTGTAATCGGGCGAGTTTCCACTTTCAGGTACAATAGGAATTTTTGAGTTAGGTCAATCCGTTCGCGAGATAAGGGAGTTTGAAGCTAAGAAATGGTTGAGAAGAGAACAAATTTTTCGCACTTCTGCTGCTCCAAACGCTTAACCAGAATGGCCTAGGGAAAAAATACACATACCGTTGTAATCGGGCGAGTTTCTACTTTCAGATGAAATAGGAATTTTTGGGTAAGGTCAATCCGTTCGTGAGATATAGGAGTTTGAATCCAAGAAATGGTTGAGAAGCCAAAAAATTTTTCGCAATTCTGCTGCTCCAAACGCTTAACCAGAATGGCCTAGGGAAAAAATACACATACCGTTGTAATCGGGCGAGTTTCTACTTTCAGATGCAATAGGAATTTTTGGGTTAGGTCAATCCGTTCGCGAGATAAGGGAGTTTGAAGCTAAGAAATGGTTCAGAAGACATCAAATTTTTCGCAATTCTGCTGCTCCAAACGCTTTACCAGAATGGCCTAGGGAAAAAATACACATACCGTTGTAATCGGGCGAGTTTCTGCATTCAGATGCAATAGGAATTTTTGGGTAAGGTCAATCCGTTCGTGAGATATAGGAGTTTGAATCCAAGAAATGGTTGAGAAGGCAAAAAATTTCTCGCAATTCTGCTGCTCCAAACGCTTAACCAGAATGGCCTAGGGAAAAAATACACATACCGTTGTAATCGGGCGAGTTTCTACTTTCAGATGCAATAGGAATTTTTGGGTTAGGTCATTCCGTTCGCGAAATATGGGAGTTTGAAGCCAAGAAATGGTTGAGAAGGCAAAAAATTTTTCGCAATTTTGCTGCTCCAAACGCTTAAACATAATGGCCTAGGGAAAAAATACACATACGGTTGTAATCGGGCGAGTTTCTACTTTCAGATGCAATAGGAATTTTTGGGTTAGGTCAATCCGTTCACGAGGTATGGGAGTTTGAAGCCAAGAAATGGTTGAGAAGGCAAAAAATTTTTCGCAATTTTGCTGCTCCAAACGCTTAACCATAAAGGCCTAGGGAAAAAATACACATACCGTTGTAATCGGGCGAGTTTCTACTTTCAGATGCAATAGGAATTTTTGGGTTAGGTCAATCCGTTCGTGAGATATAGGAGTTTGAATCCAAGAAATGGTTGAGAAGACAACAAATCTTTCGCAATTCTGCTGCTCCAAACGCTTAACCAGAATGGGCTAGGGAAAAAATACACATACCGTTGTAATCGGGCGAGTTTCTACTTTCAGACGCAACAGGAGTTTTTGGGTTAGGTCAATCCGTTCGCGAGATATGGGAGTTTGAAGCCATGAAATGGTTGAGAAGGCAAAAAATTTTTCGCAATTCTGCTGCTGCAAACGCTTAACCAGAATGGCCTAGGGAAAAAATACACATACCGTTGAAATCTGGCGAGTTTCTACTTTCAGACGCAACAGGAATTTTTGGGTTAGGTCAATCCGTTCGCGAGATATGGGAGTTTGAAGCCAAGAAATGGTTGAGAAGGCAAAAAATTTTTCGCAATTCTGCTGCTCCAAACGCTTAACCAGAATGGCCTAGGGAAAAAATACACATACCGTTGTAATCGGGCGAGTTTCTACTTTCAGATGCAATAGGAATTTTTGGGTTAGGTCATTCCGTTCGCGAAATATGGGAGTTTGAAGCCAAGAAATGGTTGAGAAGGCAACAAATTTTTCGCAATTTTGCTGCTCCAAACGCTTAACCAGAATGGCCTAGGGAAAAAATACACATACCGTTGTAATCGGGCGAGTTTCTACTTTCAGATGCAATAGGCATTTTTGGGTTAGGTCAATCCGTTCACGAGGTATGGGAGTTTGAAGCCAAGAAATGGTTGAGAAGGCAAAAAATTTTTCGCAATTTTGCTGCTCCAAACGCTTAACCATAAAGGCCTAGGGAAAAAATACACACACCGTTGTAATCGGGCCAGTTTCTACTTTCAGATGCAATAGGAATTTTTGGGTTAGGTCAATCCGTTCGTGAGATATAGGAGTTTGAATCCAAGAAATGGTTGAGAAGACAACAAATCTTTCGCAATTCTGCTGCTCCAAACGCTTAACCAGAATGGGCTAGGGAAAAAATACACATACCGTTGTAACCGGGCGAGTTTCTACTTTCAGACGCAACAGGAGTTTTTGGGTTAGGTCAATCCGTTCGCGAGATATGGGAGTTTGAAGCCATGAAATGGTTGAGAAGGCAAAAAATTTTTCGCAATTCTGCTGCTGCAAACGCTTAACCAGAATGGCCTAGGGAAAAAATACACATACCGTTGTAATCGGGCGAGTTTCTACTTTCAGATGAAATAGGAATTTTTGGGTAAGGTCAATCCGTTCGTGAGATATAGGAGTTTGAATCCAAGAAATGGTTGAGAAGCCAAAAAATTTTTCGCAATTCTGCTGCTCCAAACGCTTAACCAGAATGGCCTAGGGAAAAAATACACATACCGTTGTAATCGGGCGAGTTTCTACTTTCAGATGCAATAGGAATTTTTGGGTTAGGTCAATCCGTTCGCGAGATAAGGGAGTTTGAAGCTAAGAAATGGTTGAGAAGACATCAAATTTTTCGCACTTCTGCTGCTCCAAACGCTTTACCAGAATGGCCTAGGGAAAAAATACACATACCGTTGTAATCGGGCGAGTTTCTGCATTCAGATGCAATAGGAATTTTTGGGTAAGGTCAATCCGTTCGTGAGATATAGGAGTTTGAATCCAAGAAATGGTTGAGAAGGCAAAAAATTTCTCGCAATTCTGCTGCTCCAAACGCTTAACCAGAATGGCCTAGGGAAAAAATACACATACCGTTGTAATCGGGCGAGTTTCTACTTTCAGATGCAATAGGAATTTTTGGGTTAGGTCATTCCGTTCGCGAAATATGGGAGTTTGAAGCCAAGAAATGGTTGAGAAGGCAAAAAATTTTTCGCAATTTTGCTGCTCCAAACGCTTAACCATAATGGCCTAGGGAAAAAATACACATACGGTTGTAATCGGGCGAGTTTCTACTTTCAGATGCAATAGGAATTTTTGGGTTAGGTCAATCCGTTCACGAGGTATGGGAGTTTGAAGCCAAGAAATGGTTGAGAAGGCAAAAAATTTTTCGCAATTTTGCTGCTCCAAACGCTTAACCATAAAGGCCTAGGGAAAAAATACACATACCGTTGTAATCGGGCGAGTTTCTACTTTCAGATGCAATAGGAATTTTTGGGTTAGGTCAATCCGTTCGTGAGATATAGGAGTTTGAATCCAAGAAATGGTTGAGAAGACAACAAATCTTTCGCAATTCTGCTGCTCCAAACGCTTAACCAGAATGGGCTAGGGAAAAAATACACATACCGTTGTAATCGGGCGAGTTTCTACTTTCAGACGCAACAGGAGTTTTTGGGTTAGGTCAATCCGTTCGCGAGATATGGGAGTTTGAAGCCATGAAATGGTTGAGAAGGCAAAAAATTTTTCGCAATTCTGCTGCTGCAAACGCTTAACCAGAATGGCCTAGGGAAAAAATACACATACCGTTGAAATCTGGCGAGTTTCTACTTTCAGACGCAACAGGAATTTTTGGGTTAGGTCAATCCGTTCGCGAGATATGGGAGTTTGAAGCCAAGAAATGGTTGAGAAGGCAAAAAATTTTTCGCAATTCTGCTGCTCCAAACGCTTAACCAGAATGGCCTAGGGAAAAAATACACATACCGTTGTAATCGGGCGAGTTTCTACTTTCAGATGCAATAGGAATTTTTGGGTTAGGTCATTCCGTTCGCGAAATATGGGAGTTTGAAGCCAAGAAATGGTTGAGAAAGCAAAAAATTTTTCGCAATTTTGCTGCTCCAAACGCTTAACCATAATGGCCTAGGGAAAAAATACACATACCGCTGGAATCGGGCGAGTTTCTACTTTCAGAGGCAATAGGAATTTTTGGGTTAGGTCAATCCGTTCACGAGGTATGGGAGTTTGAAGCCAAGAAATGGTTGAGAAGGCAAAAAATTTTTCGCAATTCTGATGCCCCAAACGCTTAACCATAATGGCCTAGGGAGAAAATACCCATACCGTTGTAATCGGGCGAGTTTCTACTTTCAGATGCAATAGGAATTTTTGGGTTAGGTCAATCCGTTCGCGAAATATGGGAGTTTGAATCCAAGAAATGATTGAGAAGGCAAACAATTTTTCGCAATTTTGCTGCTCCAAACGCTTAACCATAAAGGCCTAGGGAAAAAATACACATACCGTTGTAATCGGGCGAGTTTCTACTTTCAGATGCAATAGGAATTTTTGGGTTAGGTCAATCCGTTCGTGAGATATAGGAGTTTGAATCCAAGAAATGGTTGAGAAGACAACAAATCTTTCGCAATTCTGCTGCTCCAAACGCTTAACCAGAATGGGCTAGGGAAAAAATACACATACCGTTGTAATCGGGCGAGTTTCTACTTTCAGACGCAACAGGAGTTTTTGGGTTAGGTCAATCCGTTCGCGAGATATGGGAGTTTGAAGCCATGAAATGGTTGAGAAGGCAAAAAATTTTTCGCAATTCTGCTGCTGCAAACGCTTAACCAGAATGGCGTAGGGAAAAAATACACATACCGTTGAAATCTGGCGAGTTTCTACTTTCAGACGCAACAGGAATTTTTGGGTTAGGTCAATCCGTTCGCGAGATATGGGAGTTTGAAGCCAAGAAATGGTTGAGAAGGCAAAAAATTTTTCGCAATTCTGCTGCTCCAAACGCTTAACCAGAATGGCCTAGGGAAAAAATACACATACCGTTGTAATCGGGCGAGTTTCTACTTTCAGATGCAATAGGAATTTTTGGGTTAGGTCATTCCGTTCGCGAAATATGGGAGTTTGAAGCCAAGAAATGGTTGAGAAGGCAACAAATTTTTCGCAATTTTGCTGCTCCAAACGCTTAACCAGAATGGCCTAGGGAAAAAATACACATACCGTTGTAATCGGGCGAGTTTCTTCTTTCAGATGCAATAGGAATTTTTGGGTTAGGTCAATCCGTTCACGAGGTATGGGAGTTTGAAGCCAAGAAATGGTTGAGAAGGCAAAAAATTTTTCGCAATTTTGCTGCTCCAAACGCTTAACCATAAAGGCCTAGGGAAAAAATACACATACCGTTGTAATCGGGCGAGTTTCTACTTTCAGATGCAATAGGAATTTTTGGGTTAGGTCAATCCGTTCGTGAGATATAGGAGTTTGAATCCAAGAAATGGTTGAGAAGACAACAAATCTTTCGCAATTCTGCTGCTCCAAACGCTTAACCAGAATGGGCTAGGGAAAAAATACACATACCGTTGTAACCGGGCGAGTTTCTACTTTCAGACGCAACAGGAGTTTTTGGGTTAGGTCAATCCGTTCGCGAGATATGGGAGTTTGAAGCCATGAAATGGTTGAGAAGGCAAAAAATTTTTCGCAATTCTGCTGCTGCAAACGCTTAACCAGAATGGCCTAGGGAAAAAATACACATACCGTTGTAATCGGGCGAGTTTCTACTTTCAGATGAAATAGGAATTTTTGGGTAAGGTCAATCCGTTCGTGAGATATAGGAGTTTGAATCCAAGAAATGGTTGAGAAGCCAAAAAATTTTTCGCAATTCTGCTGCTCCAAACGCTTAACCAGAATGGCCTAGGGAAAAAATACACATACCGTTGTAATCGGGCGAGTTTCTACTTTCAGATGCAATAGGAATTTTTGGGTTAGGTCAATCCGTTCGCGAGATAAGGGAGTTTGAAGCTAAGAAATGGTTGAGAAGACATCAAATTTTTCGCACTTCTGCTGCTCCAAACGCTTTACCAGAATGGCCTAGGGAAAAAATACACATACCGTTGTAATCGGGCGAGTTTCTGCATTCAGATGCAATAGGAATTTTTGGGTAAGGTCAATCCGTTCGTGAGATATAGGAGTTTGAATCCAAGAAATGGTTGAGAAGGCAAAAAATTTCTCGCAATTCTGCTGCTCCAAACGCTTAACCAGAATGGCCTAGGGAAAAAATACACATACCGTTGTAATCGGGCGAGTTTCTACTTTCAGATGCAATAGGAATTTTTGGGTTAGGTCATTCCGTTCGCGAAATATGGGAGTTTGAAGCCAAGAAATGGTTGAGAAGGCAAAAAATTTTTCGCAATTTTGCTGCTCCAAACGCTTAACCATAATGGCCTAGGGAAAAAATACACATACGGTTGTAATCGGGCGAGTTTCTACTTTCAGATGCAATAGGAATTTTTGGGTTAGGTCAATCCGTTCACGAGGTATGGGAGTTTGAAGCCAAGAAATGGTTGAGAAGGCAAAAAATTTTTCGCAATTTTGCTGCTCCAAACGCTTAACCATAAAGGCCTAGGGAAAAAATACACATACCGTTGTAATCGGGCGAGTTTCTACTTTCAGATGCAATAGGAATTTTTGGGTTAGGTCAATCCGTTCGTGAGATATAGGAGTTTGAATCCAAGAAATGGTTGAGAAGACAACAAATCTTTCGCAATTCTGCTGCTCCAAACGCTTAACCAGAATGGGCTAGGGAAAAAATACACATACCGTTGTAATCGGGCGAGTTTCTACTTTCAGACGCAACAGGAGTTTTTGGGTTAGGTCAATCCGTTCGCGAGATATGGGAGTTTGAAGCCATGAAATGGTTGAGAAGGCAAAAAATTTTTCGCAATTCTGCTGCTGCAAACGCTTAACCAGAATGGCCTAGGGAAAAAATACACATACCGTTGAAATCTGGCGAGTTTCTACTTTCAGACGCAACAGGAATTTTTGGGTTAGGTCAATCCGTTCGCGAGATATGGGAGTTTGAAGCCAAGAAATGGTTGAGAAGGCAAAAAATTTTTCGCAATTCTGCTGCTCCAAACGCTTAACCAGAATGGCCTAGGGAAAAAATACACATACCGTTGTAATCGGGCGAGTTTCTACTTTCAGATGCAATAGGAATTTTTGGGTTAGGTCATTCCGTTCGCGAAATATGGGAGTTTGAAGCCAAGAAATGGTTGAGAAGGCAACAAATTTTTCGCAATTTTGCTGCTCCAAACGCTTAACCAGAATGGCCTAGGGAAAAAATACACATACCGTTGTAATCGGGCGAGCTTCTACTTTCAGATGCAATAGGAATTTTTGGGTTAGGTCAATCCGTTCACGAGGTATGGGAGTTTGAAGCCAAGAAATGGTTGAGAAGGCAAAAAATTTTTCGCAATTTTGCTGCTCCAAACGCTTAACCATAAAGGCCTAGGGAAAAAATACACATACCGTTGTAATCGGGCGAGTTTCTACTTTCAGATGCAATAGGAATTTTTGGGTTAGGTCAATCCGTTTGTGAGATATAGGAGTTTGAATCCAAGAAATGGTTGAGAAGACAACAAATCTTTCGCAATTCTGCTGCTCCAAACGCTTAACCAGAATGGGCTAGGGAAAAAATACACATACCGTTGTAACCGGGCGAGTTTCTACTTTCAGACGCAACAGGAGTTTTTGGGTTAGGTCAATCCGTTCGCGAGATATGGGAGTTTGAAGCCATGAAATGGTTGAGAAGAGAACAAATTTTTCGCACTTTTGCTGCTCCAAACGCTTAACCAGAATGGCCTAGGGAAAAAATACACATACCGTTGTAATCGGGCGAGTTTCTACTTTCAGATGCAATAGGAATTTTTGGGTTAGGTCAATCCGTTCGTGAGATATAGGAGTTTGAATCCAAGAAATGGTTGAGAAGGCAAAAAATTTTTCGCAATTCTGCTGCTCCAAACGCTTAACCAGAATGGCCTAGGGAAAAAATACACATACCGTTGTAATCGGGCGAGTTTCTACTTTCAGATGGAATAGGAATTTTTGGGTTAGGTCATTCCGTTCGCGAAATATGGGAGTTTGAAGCCAAGAAATGGTTGAGAAGGCAAAAAATTTTTCGCAATTTTGCTGCTCCAAACGCTTAACCATAATGGCCTAGGGAAAAAATACACATACCGTTGGAATCGGGCGAGTTTCTACTTTCAGAGGCAATAGGAATTTTTGGGTTAGTTCAATCCGTTCACGAGGTATGGGAGTTTGAAGCCAAGAAATGGTTGAGAAGGCAAAAAATTTTTCGCAATTCTGATGCCCCAAACGCTTAACCATAATGGCCTAGGGAGAAAATACCCATACCGTTGTAATCGGGCGAGTTTCTACTTTCAGATGCAATAGGAATTTTTGGGTTAGGTCAATCCGTTCGCGAAATATGGGAGTTTGAATCCAAGAAATGATTGAGAAGGCAAAAAATTTTTCGCAATTTTGCTGCTCAAAACGCTTAACCATAATGGCCTAGGGAAAAAATACACATAGCGTTGTAATCGGGCGAGTTTCTACTTTCAGATGCAATAGGAATTTTTGGGTTAGGTCAATCCGTTCGCGAGATAAGGGAGTTTGAAGCTAAGAAATGGTTGAGAAGACAACAAATTTTTCGCACTTCTGCTGCTCCAAACGCTTAACCAGAATGGCCTAGGGACAAAATACACATACCGTTGTAATCGGGCGAGTTTCTACTTTCAGATGCAATAGGAATTTTTGGGAAAGGTCAATCCGTTCGTGAGATATAGGAGTTTGAATCCAAGAAATGGTTGAGAAGGCAAAAAATTTTTCGCAATTCTGCTGCTCCAAACGCTTAACCAGAATGGCCTAGGGAAAAAATACCCATACCGTTGTAATCGGGCGAGTTTCTACTTTCAGGTACAATAGGAATTTTTGGGTTAGGTCAATCCGTTCGCGAGATAAGGGAGTTTGAAGCTAAGAAATGGTTGAGAAGAGAACAAATTTTTCGCACTTCTGCTGCTCCAAACGCTTAACCAGAATGGCCCAGGGAAAAAATACACATACCGTTGTAATCGGGCGAGTTTCTACTTTCAGATGCAATAGGAATTTTTGGGTTAGGTCAATCCGATCGCGAAATATGGGAGTTTGAATCCAAGAAATGGTTGAGAAGGCAAAAAATTTTTCGCAATTTTGCTGCTCCAAACGCTTAGCCAGAATGGCCTAGGGAAAAAATACACATAGCGTTGTAATCGGGCGAGTTTCTACTTTCAGATGCAATAGGAATTTTTGGGTTAGGTCAATCCGTTCGCGAGATACGGGAGTTTGAAGCTAAGAAATGGTTGAGAAGACAACAAATTTTTCGCACTTCTGCTGCTCCAAACGCTTAACCAGAATGGCCTAGGGAAAAAATACACATAGCGTTGTAATCGGGCGAGTTTCTACTTTCAGATGCAATAGGAATTTTTGGGTAAGGTCAATCCGTTCGTGAGATATAGGAGTTTGAATCCAAGAAATGGTTGAGAAGGCAAAAAATTTTTCGCAATTCTGCTGCTCCAAACGCTTAACCAGAATGGCCTAGGGAAAAAATACACATACCGTTGTAATCGGGCGAGTTTCTACTTTCAGATGCAATAGGAATTTTTGGGAAAGGTCAATCCGTTCGCGAGATAAGGGAGTTTGAAGCTAAGAAATGGTTGAGAAGACATCAAATTTTTCGCACTTCTGCTGCTCCAAACGCTTAACCAGAATGGCCTAGGGAAAAAATACACATACCGTTGTAATCGGGCGAGTTTCTACATTCAGATGCAATAGGAATTTTTGGGTTAGGTCAATCCGTTCGTGAGATATAGGAGTTTGAATCCAAGAAATGGTTGAGAAGACAACAAATCTTTCGCAATTCTGCTGCTCCAAACGCTTAACCAGAATGGGCTAGGGAAAAAATACACATACCGTTGTAATCGGGCGAGTTTCTACTTTCAGACGCAACAGGAGTTTTTGGGTTAGGTCAATCCGTTCGCGAGATATGGGAGTTTGAAGCCATGAAATGGTTGAGAAGGCAAAAAATTTTTCGCAATTCTGCTGCTGCAAACGCTTAACCAGAATGGCCTAGGGAAAAAATACACATACCGTTGAAATCTGGCGAGTTTCTACTTTCAGACGCAACAGGAATTTTTGGGTTAGGTCAATCCGTTCGCGAGATATGGGAGTTTGAAGCCAAGAAATGGTTGAGAAGGCAAAAAATTTTTCGCAATTCTGCTGCTCCAAACGCTTAACCAGAATGGCCTAGGGAAAAAATACACATACCGTTGTAATCGGGCGAGTTTCTACTTTCAGATGCAATAGGAATTTTTGGGTTAGGTCATTCCGTTCGCGAAATATGGGAGTTTGAAGCCAAGAAATGGTTGAGAAGCTAACAAATTTTTCGCAATTTTGCTGCTCCAAACGCTTAACCAGAATGGCCTAGGGAAAAAATACACATACCGTTATAATCGGGCGAGTTTCTACTTTCAGATGCAATAGGAATTTTTGGGTTAGGTCAATCCGTTCACGAGGTATGGGAGTTTGAAGCCAAGAAATGGTTGAGAAGGCAAAAAATTTTTCGCAATTTTGCTGCTCCAAACGCTTAACCATAAAGGCCTAGGGAAAAAATACACATACCGTTGTAATCGGGCGAGTTTCTACTTTCAGATGCAATAGGAATTTTTGGGTTAGGTCAATCCGTTCGTGAGATATAGGAGTTTGAATCCAAGAAATGGTTGAGAAGACAACAAATCTTTCGCAATTCTGCTGCTCCAAACGCTTAACCAGAATGGGCTAGGGAAAAAATACACATACCGTTGTAACCGGGCGAGTTTCTACTTTCAGACGCAACAGGAGTTTTTGGGTTAGGTCAATCCGTTCGCGAGATATGGGAGTTTGAAGCCATGAAATGGTTGAGAAGGCAAAAAATTTTTCGCAATTCTGCTGCTGCAAACGCTTAACCAGAATGGCCTAGGGAAAAAATACACATACCGTTGAAATCTGGCGAGTTTCTACTTTCAGACGCAACAGGAATTTTTGGGTTAGGTCAATCCGTTCGCGAGATATGGGAGTTTGAAGCCAAGAAATGGTTGAGAAGGCAAAAAATTTTTCGCAATTCTGCTGCTCCAAACGCTTAACCAGAATGGCCTAGGGAAGAAATACCCATACCGTTGTAATCGGGCGAGTTTCAACTTTCAGGTACAATAGGAATTTTTGAGTTAGGTCAATCCGTTCGCGAGATAAGGGAGTTTGAAGCTAAGAAATGGTTGAGAAGAGAACAAATTTTTCGCACTTTTGCTGCTCCAAACGCTTAACCAGAATGGCCTAGGGAAAAAATACACATACCGTTGTAATCGGGCGAGTTTCTACTTTCAGATGCAATATGAATTTTTGGGTTAGGTCAATCCGTTCGTGAGATATAGGAGTTTGAATCCAAGAAATGGTTGAGAAGGCAAAAAATTTTTCGCAATTCTGCTGCTCCAAACGCTTAACCAGAATGGCCTAGGGAAAAAATACACATACCGTTGTAATCGGGCGAGTTTCTACTTTCAGATGCAATAGGAATTTTTGGGTTAGGTCATTCCGTTCGCGAAATATGGGAGTTTGAAGCCAAGAAATGGTTGAGAAGGCAAAAAATTTTTCGCAATTTTGCTGCTCCAAACGCTTAACCATAATGGCCTAGGGAAAAAATACACATACCGTTGGAATCGGGCGAGTTTCTACTTTCAGAGGCAATAGGAATTTTTGGGTTAGGTCAATCCGTTCACGAGGTATGGGAGTTTGAAGCCAAGAAATGGTTGAGAAGGCAAAAAATTTTTCGCAATTCTGATGCCCCAAACGCTTAACCAGAATGGCCTAGGGAAAAAATACCCATACCGTTGTAATCGGGCGAGTTTCTACTTTCAGATGCAATAGGAATTTTTGGGTTAGGTCAATCCTTTCGCGAAATATGGGAGTTTGAATCCAAGAAATGATTGAGAAGGCAAAAAATTTTTCGCAATTTTGCTGCTCCAAACGCTTAACCATAATGGCCTAGGGAAAAAATACACATAGCGTTGTAATCGGGCGAGTTTCTACTTTCAGATGCAATAGGAATTTTTGGGTTAGGTCAATCCGTTCGCGAGATAAGGGAGTTTGAAGCTAAGAAATGGTTGAGAAGGCAAAAAATTTTTCGCAATTCTGCTGCTCCAAACGCTTAACCAGAATGGCCTAGGGAAAAAATACCCATACCGTTGTAATCGGGCGAGTTTCTACTTTCAGGTACAATAGGAATTTTTGGGTTAGGTCAATCCGTTCGCGAGATAAGGGAGTTTGAAGCTAAGAAATGGTTGAGAAGAGAACAAATTTTTCGCACTTCTGCTGCTCCAAACGCTTAACCAGAATGGCCTAGGGAAAAAATACACATACCGTTGTAATCGGGCGAGTTTCTACTTTCAGATGCAATAGGAATTTTTGGGTTAGGTCAATCCGTTCGCGAAATATGGGAGTTTGAATCCAAGAAATGGTTGAGAAGGCAAAAAATTTTTCGCAATTTTGCTGCTCCAAACGCTTAACCATAATGGCCTAGGGAAAAAATACACATAGCGTTGTAATCGGGCGAGTTTCTACTTTCAGATGCAATAGGAATTTTTGGGTTAGGTCAATCCGTTCGCGAGATACGGGAGTTTGAAGCTAAGAAATGGTTGAGAAGACAACAAATTTTTCGCACTTCTGCTGCTCCAAACGCTTAACCAGAATGGCCTAGGGAAAAAATACACATACCGTTGTAATCGGGCGAGTTTCTACTTTCAGATGCAATAGGAATTTTTGGGTAAGGTCAATCCGTTCGTGAGATATAGGAGTTTGAATCCAAGAAATGGTTGAGAAGGCAAAAAATTTTTCGCAATTCTGCTGCTCCAAACGCTTAACCAGAATGGCCTAGGGAAAAAATACACATACCGTTGTAATCGGGCGAGTTTCTACTTTCAGATGCAATAGGAATTTTTGGGTTAGGTCAATCCGTTCGCGAGATAAGGGAGTTTGAAGCTAAGAAATGGTTGAGAAGACATCAAATTTTTCGCACTTCTGCTGCTCCAAACGCTTAACCAGAATGGCCTAGGGAAAAAATACACATACCGTTGTAATCGGGCGAGTTTCTACATTCAGATGCAATAGGAATTTTTGGGTAAGGTCAATCCGTTCGTGAGATATAGGAGTTTGAATCCAAGAAATGGTAGAGAAGGCAAAAAATTTTTCGCAATTTTGCTGCTCCAAAGCTTAACCAGAATGGCCAAGGGAAAAAATACCCATACCGTTGTAATCGGGCGAGTTTCTACATTCAGATGCAATAGGAATTTTTGGGTTAGGTCAATCCGTTCACGAGGTATGGGAGTTTGAAGCCAAGAAATGGTTGAGAAGGCAAAAAATTTTTCGCAATTTTGCTGCTCCAAACGCTTAACCATAATGGCCTAGTGAAAAAATACACATACCGTTGTAATCGGGCGAGTTTCTACTTTCAGACGCAACAGGAGTTTTTGGGTTAGGTCAATCCGTTCGCGAGATATGGGAGTTTGAAGCCATGAAATGGTTGAGAAGGCAAAAAATTTTTCGCAATTCTGCTGCTCCAAACGCTTAACCAGAATGGCCTAGGGAAAAAATACACATACCGTTCAAATCTGGCGAGATTCTACTTTCAGACGCAACAGGAATTTTTGGGTTAGGTCAATCCGTTCGCGAGATATGGGAGTTTGAAGCCAAGAAATGGTTGAGAAGGCAAAAAATTTTTCGCAATGCTGCTGCTCCAAACGCTTAACCAGAATGGCCTAGGGAAAAAATACCCATACCGTTGTAATCGGGCGAGTTTCTACTTTCAGGTACAATAGGAATTTTTGGGTTAGGTCAATCCGTTCGCGAGATAAGGGAGTTTGAAGCTAAGAAATGGTTGAGAAGAGAACAAATTTTTCGCACTTCTGCTGCTCCAAACGCTTAACCAGAATGGCCTAGGGAAAAAATACACATACCGTTGTAATCGGGCGAGTTTCTACTTTCAGATGCAATAGGAATTTTTGGGAAAGGTCAATCCGTTCGTGAGATATAGGAGTTTGAATCCAAGAAATGGTTGAGAAGGCAAAAAATTTTTCGCAATTCTGCTGCTCCAAACGCTTAACCAGAATGGCCTAGGGAAGAAATACCCATACCGTTGTAATCGGGCGAGTTTCTACTTTCAGGTACAATAGGAATTTTTGAGTTAGGTCAATCCGTTCGCGAGATAAGGGAGTTTGAAGCTAAGAAATGGTTGAGAAGAGAACAAATTTTTCGCACTTTTGCTGCTCCAAACGCTTAACCATAATGGCCTAGGGAAAAAATACACATACCGTTGGAATCGGGCGAGTTTCTACTTTCAGAGGCAATAGGAATTTTTGGGTTAGGTCAATCCGTTCACGAGGTATGGGAGTTTGAAGCCAAGAAATGGTTGAGAAGGCAAAAAATTTTTCGCAATTCTGATGCCCCAAACGCTTAACCAGAATGGCCTAGGGAAAAAATACCCATACCGTTGTAATCGGGCGAGTTTCTACTTTCAGATGCAATAGGAATTTTTGGGTTAGGTCAATCCTTTCGCGAAATATGGGAGTTTGAATCCAAGAAATGATTGAGAAGGCAAAAAATTTTTCGCAATTTTGCTGCTCCAAACGCTTAACCATAATGGCCTAGGGAAATAATACACATAGCGTTGTAATCGGGCGAGTTTCTACTTTCAGATGCAATAGGAATTTTTGGGTTAGGTCAATCCGTTCGCGAGATAAGGGAGTTTGAAGCTAAGAAATGGTTGAGAAGGCAAAAAAATTTTCGCAATTCTGCTGCTCCAAACGCTTAACCAGAATGGCCTAGGGAAAAAATACCCATACCGTTGTAATCGGGCGAGTTTCTACTTTCAGGTACAATAGGAATTTTTGGGTTAGGTCAATCCGTTCGCGAGATAAGGGAGTTTGAAGCTAAGAAATGGTTGAGAAGAGAACAAATTTTTCGCACTTCTGCTGCTCCAAACGCTTAACCAGAATGGCCTAGGGAAAAAATACACATACCGTTGTAATCGGGCGAGTTTCTACTTTCAGATGCAATAGGAATATTTGGGTTAGGTCAATCCGTTCGCGAAATATGGGAGTTTGAATCCAAGAAATGGTTGAGAAGGCAAAAAATTTTTCGCAATTTTGCTGCTCCAAACGCTTAACCATAATGGCCTAGGGAAAAAATACACATAGCGTTGTAATCGGGCGAGTTTCTACTTTCAGATGCAATAGGAGTTTTTGGGTTAGGTCAATCCGTTCGCGAGATACGGGAGTTTGAAGCTAAGAAATGGTTGAGAAGACAACAAATTTTTCGCACTTCTGCTGCTCCAAACGCTTAACCAGAATGGCCTAGGGAAAAAATACACATACCGTTGTAATCGGGCGAGTTTCTACTTTCAGATGCAATAGGAATTTTTGGGTAAGGTCAATCCGTTCGTGAGATATAGGAGTTTGAATCCAAGAAATGGTTGAGAAGGCAAAAAATTTTTCGCAATTCTGCTGCTCCAAACGCTTAACCAGAATGGCCTAGGGAAAAAATACACATACCGTTGTAATCGGGCGAGTTTCTACTTTCAGATGCAATAGGAATTTTTGGGTTAGGTCAATCCGTTCGCGAGATAAGGGAGTTTGAAGCTAAGAAATGGTTGAGAAGACATCAAATTTTTCGCACTTCTGCTGCTCCAAACGCTTAACCAGAATGGCCTAGGGAAAAAGTACACATACCGTTGTAATCGGGCGAGTTTCTACATTCAGATGCAATAGGAATTTTGGGGTAAGTTCAATCCGTTCGTGAGATATAGGAGTTTGAATCCAAGAAATGGTTGAGAAGGCAAAAAATTTTTCGCAATTCTGCTGCTCCAAACGCTTAACCAGAATGGCCTAGGGAAAAAATACACATACCGTTGTAATCGGGCGAGTTTCTACTTTCAGATGCAATAGGAATTTTTGGGATAGGTCAATCCGTTCGCGAGATAAGGGAGTTTGAAGCTAAGAAATGGTTGAGAAGACATCAAATTTTTCGCACTTCTGCTGCTCCAAACGCTTAACCAGAATGGCCTAGGGAAAAAATACACATACCGTTGTAATCGGGAGAGTTTCTACATTCAGATGCAATAGGAATTTTTGGGTAAGGTCAATCCGTTCGTGAGATATTGGAGTTTGAATCCAAGAAATGGTAGAGAAGGCAAAAAATTTTTCGCAATTTTGCTGCTCCAAAGCTTAACCAGAATGGCCAAGGGAAAAAATACCCATACCGTTGTAATCGGGCGAGTTTCTACATTCAGATGCAATAGGAATTTTTGGGTTAGGTCAATCCGTTCACGAGGTATGGGAGTTTGAAGCCAAGAAATGGTTGAGAAGGCAAAAAATTTTTCGCAATTTTGCTGCTCCAAACGCTTAACCATAATGGCCTAGGGAAAAAATACACATACCGTTGTAATTGGGCGAGTTTCTACTTTCAGACGCAACAGGAGTTTTTGGGTTAGGTCAATCCGTTCGCGAGATATGGGAGTTTGAAGCCATGAAATGGTTGAGAAAGCAAAAAATTTTTCGCAATTCTGCTGCTCCAAACGCTTAACCAGAATGGCCTAGGGAAAAAATACACATACCGTTCAAATCTGGCGAGATTCTACTTTCAGACGCAACAGGAATTTTTGGGTTAGGTCAATCCGTTCGCGAGATATGGGAGTTTGAAGCCAAGAAATGGTTGAGAAGGCAAAAAATTTTTCGCAATTCTGCTGCTCCAAACGCTTAACCAGAATGGCCTAGGGAAAAAATACCCATGCCGTTGTAATCGGGCGAGTTTCTACTTTCAGGTACAATAGGAATTTTTGGGTTAGGTCAATCCGTTCGCGAGATAAGGGAGTTTGAAGCTAAGAAATGGTTGAGAAGAGAACAAATTTTTCGCACTTCTGCTGCTCCAAACGCTTAACCAGAATGGCCTAGGGAAAAAATACACATACCGTTGTAATCGGGCGAGTTTCTACTTTCAGATGCAATAGGAATTTTTGGGTTAGGTCAATCCGTTCGCGAGATAAGGGAGTTTGAAGCTAAGAAATGGTTGAGAAGACATCAAATTTTTCGCAATTCTGCTGCTCCAAACGCTTAACCAGCATGGCCTAGGGAAAAAATACACATACCGTTGTAATCGGGCGAGTTTCTACTTTCAGATGCAATAGGAATTTTTGGGTTAGGTCATTCCGTTCGCGAAATATGGGAGTTTGAAGCTAAGAAATGGTTGAGAAGGCAAAAAATTTTTCGCAATTTTGCTGCTCCAAACGCTTAACCATAATGGCCTAGGGAAAAAATACACATACGGTTGTAATCGGGCGAGTTTCTACTTTCAGATGCAATAGGAATTTTTGGGTTAGGTCAATCCGTTCGCGAGATAAGGGAGTTTGAAGCTAAGAAATGGTTGAGAAGACAACAAATTTTTCGCACTTCTGCTGCTCCAATCGCTTAACCAGAATGGCCTAGGGAAAAAATACACATACCGTTCAAATCTGGCGAGATTCTACTTTCAGACGCAACAGGAATTTTTGGGTTAGGTCAATCCGTTCGCGAGATATGGGAGTTTGAAGCCAAGAAATGGTTGAGAAGGCAAAAAATTTTTCGCAATTCTGCTGCTCCAAACGCTTAACCAGAATGGCCTAGGGAAAAAATACCCATACCTTTGTAATCGGGCGAGTTTCTACTTTCAGGTACAATAGGAATTTTTGGGTTAGGTCAATCCGTTCGCGAGATAAGGGAGTTTGAAGCTAAGAAATGGTTGAGAAGAGAACAAATTTTTCGCACTTCTGCTGCTCCAAACGCTTAACCAGAATGGCCTAGGGAAAAAATACACATACCGTTGTAATCGGGCGAGTTTCTACTTTCAGATGCAATAGGAATTTTTGGGTTGGGTCAATCCGTTCGCGAAATATGGGAGTTTGAATCCAAGAAATGGTTGAGAAGGCAAAAAATTTTTCGCAATTTTGCTGCTCCAAACGCTTAACCATAATGGCCTAGGGAAAAAATACACATAGCGTTGTAATCGGGCGAGTTTCTACTTTCAGATGCAATAGGAATTCTTGGGTTAGGTCAATCCGTTCGCGAGATAAGGGAGTTTGAAGCTAAGAAATGGTTGAGAAGACAACAAATTTTTCGCACTTCTGCTGCTCCAAACGCTTAACCAGAATGGCCTAGGGAAAAAATACACATACCGTTGTAATCGGGCGAGTTTCTACTTTCAGATGCAATAGGAATTTTTGGGTAAGGTCAATCCGTTCGTGAGATATAGGAGTTTGAATCCAAGAAATGGTTGAGAAGGCAAAAAATTTTTCGCAATTCTGCTGCTCCAAACGCTTAACCAGAATGGCCTAGGGAAAAAATACACATACCGTTGTATTCGGGCGAGTTTCTACTTTCAGATGCAATAGGAATTTTTGGGTTAGGTCAAACCGTTCGTGAGATATAGGAGTTTGAATCCAAGAAATGGTTGAGAAGGCAAAAAATTTTTCGCAATTCTGCTGCTCCAAACGCTTAACCAGAATGGCCTAGGGAAAAAATACACATACCGTTGTAATCGGGCGAGTTTCTACTTTCAGGTGCAATAGGAATTTTTGGGTTAGGTCATTCCGTTCGCGAAATATGGGAGTTTGAAGCCAAGAAATGGTTGAGAAGGCAAAAAATTTTTCGCAAATTTGCTGCTCCAAACGCTTAACCATAATGGCCTAGGGAAAAAATACACATACCGTTGTAATCGGGCGAGTTTCTACTTTCAGAGGCAATAGGAATTTTTGGGTTAGGTCAATCCGTTCACGAGGTATGGGAGTTTGAAGTCAAGAAATGGTTGAGAAGGCAAAAAATTTTTCGCAATTCTGATGCCCCAAACGCTTAACCAGAATGGCCTAGGGAAAAAATACCCACACCGTTGTAATCGGGCGAGTTTCTACTTTCAGATGCAATAGGAATTTTTGGGTTAGGTCAATCCGTTCGCGAAATATGGGAGTTTGAATCCAAGAAATGGTTGAGAAGGCAAAAAATTTTTCGCAATTTTGCTGCTCCAAACGCTTAACCATAATGGCCTAGGGAAAAAATACACATAGCGTTGTAATCGGGCGAGTTTCTACTTTCAGATGCAATAGGAATTTTTGGGTTAGGTCAATCCGTTCGCGAGATAAGGGAGTTTGAAGCTAAGAAATGGTTGAGAAGACAACAAATTTTTCGCACTTCTGCTGCTCCAATCGCTTAACCAGAATGGCCTAGGGAAAAAATACACATACCGTTCAAATCTGGCGAGATTCTACTTTCAGACGCAACAGGAATTTTTGGGTTAGGTCAATCCGTTCGCGAGATATGGGAGTTTGAAGCCAAGAAATGGTTGAGAAGGCAAAAAATTTTTCGCAATTCTGCTGCTCCAAACGCTTAACCAGAATGGCCTAGGGAAAAAATACCCATACCTTTGTAATCGGGCGAGTTTCTACTTTCAGGTACAATAGGAATTTTTGGGTTAGGTCAATCCGTTCGCGAGATAAGGGAGTTTGAAGCTAAGAAATGGTTGAGAAGAGAACAAATTTTTCGCACTTCTGCTGCTCCAAACGCTTAACCAGAATGGCCTAGGGAAAAAATACACATACCGTTGTAATCGGGCGAGTTTCTACTTTCAGATGCAATAGGAATTTTTGGGTTGGGTCAATCCGTTCGCGAAATATGGGAGTTTGAATCCAAGAAATGGTTGAGAAGGCAAAAAATTTTTCGCAATTTTGCTGCTCCAAACGCTTAACCATAATGGCCTAGGGAAAAAATACACATAGCGTTGTAATCGGGCGAGTTTCTACTTTCAGATGCAATAGGAATTCTTGGGTTAGGTCAATCCGTTCGCGAGATAAGGGAGTTTGAAGCTAAGAAATGGTTGAGAAGACAACAAATTTTTCGCACTTCTGCTGCTCCAAACGCTTAACCAGAATGGCCTAGGGAAAAAATACACATACCGTTGTAATCGGGCGAGTTTCTACTTTCAGATGCAATAGGAATTTTTGGGTAAGGTCAATCCGTTCGTGAGATATAGGAGTTTGAATCCAAGAAATGGTTGAGAAGGCAAAAAATTTTTCGCAATTCTGCTGCTCCAAACGCTTAAGCAGAATGGCCTAGGGAAAAAATACACATACCGTTGTAATCGGGCGAGTTTCTACTTTCAGAAGCAATAGGAATTTTTGGGTTAGGTCAATCCGTTCGCGAGATAAGGGAGTTTGAAGCTAAGAAATGGTTGAGAAGACATCAAATTTTTCGCACTTCTGCTGCTCCAAACGCTTAACCAGAATGGCCTAGGGAAAAAATACACATACCGTTGTAATCGGGCGAGTTTCTACATTCAGATGCAATAGGAATTTTTGGGTAAGGTCAATCCGTTCGTGAGATATAGGAGTTTGAATCCAAGAAATGGTTGAGAATGCAAAAAATTTTTCGCAATTCTGCTGCTCCAAACGCTTAACCAGAATGGCCTAGGGAAAAAATACACATACCGTTGTAATCGGGCGAGTTTCTACTTTCAGATGCAATAGGAATTTTTGGGTTAGGTCATTCCGTTCGCGATATATGGGAGTTTGAAGCCAAGAAATGGTTGAGAAGGCAAAAAATTTTTCGCAATTTTGCTGCTCCAAACGCTTAACCATAATGGCCTAGGGAAAAAATACACATACGGTTGTAATCGGGCGAGTTTCTACTTTCAGATGCAATAGGAATTTTTGGGTTAGGTCAATCCGTTCACGAGGTATGGGAGTTTGAAGCCAAGAAATGGTTGAGAAGGCAAAAAATTTTTCGCAATTTTGCTGCTCCAAACGCTTAACCATAATGGCCTAGGGAAAAAATACACATACCGTTGTAATCGGGCGAGTTTCTACTTTCAGACGCAACAGGAGTTTTTGGGTTAGGTCAATCCGTTCGCGAGATATGGGAGTTTGAAGCCATGAAATGGTTGAGAAGGCAAAAAATTTTTCGCAATTCTGCTGCTGCAAACGCTTAACCAGAATGGCCTAGGGAAAACATACACATACCGTTCAAATCTGGCGAGATTCTACTTTCAGACGCAACAGGAATTTTTGGGTTAGGTAAATCCGTTCCCGAGATATGGGAGTTTGAATCCAAGAAATGGTTGAGAAGGCAAAAAATTTTTCGTGATTCTGCTGCTCCAAACGCTTAACCAGAATGGCCTAGGGAAAAAATACCCATACCGTTGTAATCGGGCGAGTTTCTACTTTCAGGTACAATAGGAATTTTTGGGTTAGGTCAATCCGTTCGCGAGATAAGGGAGTTTGAAGCTAAGAAATGGTTGAGAAGAGAACAAATTTTTCGCACTTCTGCTGCTCCAAACGCTTAATCAGAATGGCCTAGGGAAAAAATACACATACCGTTGTAATCGGGCGAGTTTCTACTTTCAGATGCAATAGGAATTTTTGGGTTAGGTCAATCCATTCGCGAGATAAGGGAGTTTGAAGCTAAGAAATGGTTGAGAAGACATCAAATTTTTCGCACTTCTGCTGCTCCAAACGCTTAACCAGAATGGCCTAGGGAAAAAATACACATACCGTTGTAATCGGGCGAGTTTCTACATTCAGATGCAATAGGAATTTTTGGGTAAGGTCAATCCGTTCGTGAGATATAGGAGTTTGAAACCAAGAAATGGTTGAGAAGGCAAAAAATTTTTCGCAATTCTGCTGCTCCAAACGCTTAACCAGAATGGCCTAGGGAAAAAATACCCATACCGTTGTAATCGGGCGAGTTTCTACTTTCAGATGCAACAGGAATTTTTGGGTTAGGTCAATCCGTTCGCGAAATATGGGAGTTTGAATCCAAGAAATGGTTGAGAAGGCAAAAAATTTTTCGCAATTTTGCTGCTCCAAACGCTTAACCATAATGGCCTAGGGAAAAAATACACATACCGTTGTAATCGGGCGAGTTTCTACTTTCAGATGCAATAGGAATTTTTGGGTTAGGTCAATCCGTTCGCGAAATATGGGAGTTTGAGTCCAAGAAATGGTTGAGAAGGCAAAAAATTTTTCGCAATTTTGCTGCTCCAAACGCTTAACCATAATGGCCTAGGGAAAAAATACACATACCGTTGTAATCGGGCGAGTTTCTACTTTCAGATGCAATAGGAATTTTTGGGTTAGTTCAATCCGTTCGCGAGATATGGGAGTTTGAATCCAAGAAATGGTTGAGAAGGCAAAAAAATTTTCGCAATTCCGCTGCTCCAAACGCGTAACCAGAATGGTCTAGGGAAAAAATACACATACCGTTGTAATCGGGCGAGTTTCTACTTTCAGATGCAATAGGAATTTTTGGGTTAGGTCAATCCGTTCGCGAGATAAGGGAGTTTGAAGCTAAGAAATGGTTGAGAAGACAACAAATTTTTCGCAATTCTGCTGCTCCAAACGCTTAACCAGAATGGCCTAGGGAAAAAATACGCATACCGTGGTAATCGGGCGAGTTTCTTCTTTCAGACGCAAGAGGAATTTTTGGGTTAGGTCAATCCGTTCGCGAAATATGGGAGTTTGAATCCAAGAAATGGTTGAGAAGGCAAAAAATTTTTCGCAATTTTGCTGCTCCAAACGCTTAACCATAATGGCCTAGGGAAAAAATACACATACCGTTGTAATCGGGCGAGTTTCTACTTTCAGATGAAATAGGAATTTTTGGGTTAGGTCAATCCGTTCGCGAAATATGGGAGTTTGAGTCCAAGAAATGGTTGAGAAGGCAAAAAATTTTTCGCAATTTTGCTCCTCCAAACGCTTAACCATAATGGCCTAGGGAAAAAATACACATACCGTTGTAATCGGGCGAGTTTCTACTTTCAGATGCAATACGAATTTTTGGGTTAGGTCAATCCGTTCGCGAGATAAGGGAGTTTGAAGCTAAGAAATGGTTGAGAAGACAACAAATTTTTCGCACTTCTGCTGCTCCAAACGCTTAACCAGAATGGCCTAGGGAAAACATACACATACCGTTCAAATCTGGCGAGATTCTACTTTCAGACGCAACAGGAATTTTTGGGTTAGGTAAATCCGTTCCCGAGATATGGGAGTTTGAATCCAAGAAATGGTTGAGAAGGCAAAAAATTTTTCGCAATTCTGCTGCTCCAAACGCTTAACCAGAATGGCCTAGGGAAAAAATACCCATACCGTTGTAATCGGGCGAGTTTCTACTTTCAGGTACAATAGGAATTTTTGGGTTAGGTCAATCCGTTCGCGAGATAAGGGAGTTTGAAGCTAAGAAATGGTTGAGAAGAGAACAAATTTTTCGCACTTCTGCTGCTCCAAACGCTTAATCAGAATGGCCTAGGGAAAAAATACACATACCGTTGTAATCGGGCGAGTTTCTACTTTCAGATGCAATAGGAATTTTTGGGTTAGGTCAATCCATTCGCGAGATAAGGGAGTTTGAAGCTAAGAAATGGTTGAGAAGACATCAAATTTTTCGCACTTCTGCTGCTGCAAACGCTTAACCAGAATGGCCTAGGGAAAACATACACATACCGTTCAAATCTGGCGAGATTCTACTTTCAGACGCAACAGGAATTTTTGGGTTAGGTAAATCCGTTCCCGAGATATGGGAGTTTGAATCCAAGAAATGGTTGGGAAGGCAAAAAATTTTTCGCAATTCTGCTGCTCCAAACGCTTAACCAGAATGGCCTAGGGAAAAAATACCCATACCGTTGTAATCGGGCGAGTTTCTACTTTCAGGTACAATAGGAATTTTTGGGTTAGGTCAATCCGTTCGCGAGATAAGGGAGTTTGAAGCTAAGAAATGGTTGAGAAGAGAACAAATTTTTCGCACTTCTGCTGCTCCAAACGCTTAATCAGAATGGCCTAGGGAAAAAATACACATACCGTTGTAATCGGGCGAGTTTCTACTTTCAGATGCAATAGGAATTTTTGGGTTAGGTCAATCCATTCGCGAGATAAGGGAGTTTGAAGCTAAGAAATGGTTGAGAAGACATCAAATTTTTCGCACTTCTGCTGCTCCAAACGCTTAACCAGAATGGCCTAGGGAAAAAATACACATACCGTTGTAATCGGGCGAGTTTCTACATTCAGATGCAATAGGAATTTTTGGGTAAGGTCAATCCGTTCGTGAGATATAGGAGTTTGAAACCAAGAAATGGTTGAGAAGGCAAAAAATTTTTCGCAATTCTGCTGCTCCAAACGCTTAACCAGAATGGCCTAGGGAAAAAATACCCATACCGTTGTAATCGGGCGAGTTTCTACTTTCAGATGCAACAGGAATTTTTGGGTTAGGTCAATCCGTTCGCGAAATATGGGAGTTTGAATCCAAGAAATGGTTGAGAAGGCAAAAAATTTTTCGCAATTTTGCTGCTCCAAACGCTTAACCATAATGGCCTAGGGAAAAAATACACATACCGTTGTAATCGGGCGAGTTTCTACTTTCAGATGCAATAGGAATTTTTGGGTTAGGTCAATCCGTTCGCGAAATATGGGAGTTTGAGTCCAAGAAATGGTTGAGAAGGCAAAAAATTTTTCGCAATTTTGCTGCTCCAAACGCTTAACCATAATGGCCTAGGGAAAAAATACACATACCGTTGTAATCGGGCGAGTTTCTACTTTCAGATGCAATAGGAATTTTTGGGTTAGTTCAATCCGTTCGCGAGATATGGGAGTTTGAATCCAAGAAATGGTTGAGAAGGCAAAAAAATTTTCGCAATTCCGCTGCTCCAAACGCGTAACCAGAATGGTCTAGGGAAAAAATACACATACCGTTGTAATCGGGCGAGTTTCTACTTTCAGATGCAATAGGAATTTTTGGGTTAGGTCAATCCGTTCGCGAGATAAGGGAGTTTGAAGCTAAGAAATGGTTAAGAAGACAACAAATTTTTCGCAATTCTGCTGCTCCAAACGCTTAACCAGAATGGCCTAGGGAAAAAATACGCATACCGTGGTAATCGGGCGAGTTTCTTCTTTCAGACGCAGCAGGAGTTTTTGGGTTAGGTCAATCCGTTCGCGAGATATGGGAGTTTGAAGCCATGAAATGGTTGAGAAGGCAAAAAATTTTTCGCAATTCTGCTGCTGCAAACGCTTAACCAGAATGGCCTAGGGAAAAAATACACATACCGTTGAAATCTGGCGAGTTTCTACTTTCAGACGCAAGAGGAATTTTTGGGTTAGGTCAATCCGTTCGCGAGATATGGGAGTTTGAAGCCAAGAATTGGTTGAGAAGGCAAAAAATTTTCCGCAATTCTGCTGCTCCAAACGCTTAACCAGAATGGCCTAGGGAAAAAATACACATACCGTTGCAATCGGGCGAGTTTCTACTTTCAGATGCAATAGGAATTTTTGGGTTAGGTCAATCCGTTCGCGAAATATGGGAGTTTGAATCCAAGAAATGGTTGAGAAGGCAAAAAATTTTTCGCAATTTTGCTGCTCCAAACGCTTAACCATAATGGCCTAGGGAAAAAATACACATACCGTTGTAATCGGGCGAGTTTCTACTTTCAGATGAAATAGGAATTTTTGGGTTAGGTCAATCCGTTCGCGAAATATGGGAGTTTGAGTCCAAGAAATGGTTGAGAAGGCAAAAAATTTTTCGCAATTTTGCTCCTCCAAACGCTTAACCATAATGGCCTAGGGAAAAAATACACATACCGTTGTAATCGGGCGAGTTTCTACTTTCAGATGCAATAGGAATTTTTGGGTTAGGTCAATCCGTTCGCGAAATATGGGAGTTTGAATCCAAGAAATGGTTGAGAAGGCAAAAAATTTTTCGCAATTTTGCTGCTCCAAACGCTTAACCATAATGGCCTAGGGAAAAAATACACATAGCGTTGTAATCGGGCGAGTTTCTACTTTCAGATGCAATAGGAATTTTTGGGTTAGGTCAATCCGTTCGCGAGATAAGGGAGTTTGAAGCTAAGAAATGGTTGAGAAGACAACAAATTTTTCGCACTTCTGCTGCTCCAATCGCTTAACCAGAATGGCCTAGGGAAAAAATACACATACCGTTCAAATCTGGCGAGATTCTACTTTCAGACGCAACAGGAATTTTTGGGTTAGGTCAATCCGTTCGCGAGATATGGGAGTTTGAAGCCAAGAAATGGTTGAGAAGGCAAAAAATTTTTCGCAATTCTGCTGCTCCAAACGCTTAACCAGAATGGCCTAGGGAAAAAATACCCATACCTTTGTAATCGGGCGAGTTTCTACTTTCAGGTACAATAGGAATTTTTGGGTTAGGTCAATCCGTTCGCGAGATAAGGGAGTTTGAAGCTAAGAAATGGTTGAGAAGAGAACAAATTTTTCGCACTTCTGCTGCTCCAAACGCTTAACCAGAATGGCCTAGGGAAAAAATACACATACCGTTGTAATCGGGCGAGTTTCTACTTTCAGATGCAATAGGAATTTTTGGGTTGGGTCAATCCGTTCGCGAAATATGGGAGTTTGAATCCAAGAAATGGTTGAGAAGGCAAAAAATTTTTCGCAATTTTGCTGCTCCAAACGCTTAACCATAATGGCCTAGGGAAAAAATACACATAGCGTTGTAATCGGGCGAGTTTCTACTTTCAGATGCAATAGGAATTCTTGGGTTAGGTCAATCCGTTCGCGAGATAAGGGAGTTTGAAGCTAAGAAATGGTTGAGAAGACAACAAATTTTTCGCACTTCTGCTGCTCCAAACGCTTAACCAGAATGGCCTAGGGAAAAAATACACATACCGTTGTAATCGGGCGAGTTTCTACTTTCAGATGCAATAGGAATTTTTGGGTAAGGTCAATCCGTTCGTGAGATATAGGAGTTTGAATCCAAGAAATGGTTGAGAAGGCAAAAAATTTTTCGCAATTCTGCTGCTCCAAACGCTTAAGCAGAATGGCCTAGGGAAAAAATACACATACCGTTGTAATCGGGCGAGTTTCTACTTTCAGAAGCAATAGGAATTTTTGGGTTAGGTCAATCCGTTCGCGAGATAAGGGAGTTTGAAGCTAAGAAATGGTTGAGAAGACATCAAATTTTTCGCACTTCTGCTGCTCCAAACGCTTAACCAGAATGGCCTAGGGAAAAAATACACATACCGTTGTAATCGGGCGAGTTTCTACATTCAGATGCAATAGGAATTTTTGGGTAAGGTCAATCCGTTCGTGAGATATAGGAGTTTGAATCCAAGAAATGGTTGAGAATGCAAAAAATTTTTCGCAATTCTGCTGCTCCAAACGCTTAACCAGAATGGCCTAGGGAAAAAATACACATACCGTTGTAATCGGGCGAGTTTCTACTTTCAGATGCAATAGGAATTTTTGGGTTAGGTCATTCCGTTCGCGATATATGGGAGTTTGAAGCCAAGAAATGGTTGAGAAGGCAAAAAATTTTTCGCAATTTTGCTGCTCCAAACGCTTAACCATAATGGCCTAGGGAAAAAATACACATACGGTTGTAATCGGGCGAGTTTCTACTTTCAGATGCAATAGGAATTTTTGGGTTAGGTCAATCCGTTCACGAGGTATGGGAGTTTGAAGCCAAGAAATGGTTGAGAAGGCAAAAAATTTTTCGCAATTTTGCTGCTCCAAACGCTTAACCATAATGGCCTAGGGAAAAAATACACATACCGTTGTAATCGGGCGAGTTTCTACTTTCAGACGCAACAGGAGTTTTTGGGTTAGGTCAATCCGTTCGCGAGATATGGGAGTTTGAAGCCATGAAATGGTTGAGAAGGCAAAAAATTTTTCGCAATTCTGCTGCTGCAAACGCTTAACCAGAATGGCCTAGGGAAAACATACACATACCGTTCAAATCTGGCGAGATTCTACTTTCAGACGCAACAGGAATTTTTGGGTTAGGTAAATCCGTTCCCGAGATATGGGAGTTTGAATCCAAGAAATGGTTGAGAAGGCAAAAAATTTTTCGTAATTCTGCTGCTCCAAACGCTTAACCAGAATGGCCTAGGGAAAAAATACCCATACCGTTGTAATCGGGCGAGTTTCTACTTTCAGGTACAATAGGAATTTTTGGGTTAGGTCAATCCGTTCGCGAGATAAGGGAGTTTGAAGCTAAGAAATGGTTGAGAAGAGAACAAATTTTTCGCACTTCTGCTGCTCCAAACGCTTAATCAGAATGGCCTAGGGAAAAAATACACATACCGTTGTAATCGGGCGAGTTTCTACTTTCAGATGCAATAGGAATTTTTGGGTTAGGTCAATCCATTCGCGAGATAAGGGAGTTTGAAGCTAAGAAATGGTTGAGAAGACATCAAATTTTTCGCACTTCTGCTGCTCCAAACGCTTAACCAGAATGGCCTAGGGAAAAAATACACATACCGTTGTAATCGGGCGAGTTTCTACATTCAGATGCAATAGGAATTTTTGGGTAAGGTCAATCCGTTCGTGAGATATAGGAGTTTGAAACCAAGAAATGGTTGAGAAGGCAAAAAATTTTTCGCAATTCTGCTGCTCCAAACGCTTAACCAGAATGGCCTAGGGAAAAAATACCCATACCGTTGTAATCGGGCGAGTTTCTACTTTCAGATGCAACAGGAATTTTTGGGTTAGGTCAATCCGTTCGCGAAATATGGGAGTTTGAATCCAAGAAATGGTTGAGAAGGCAAAAAATTTTTCGCAATTTTGCTGCTCCAAACGCTTAACCATAATGGCCTAGGGAAAAAATACACATACCGTTGTAATCGGGCGAGTTTCTACTTTCAGATGCAATAGGAATTTTTGGGTTAGGTCAATCCGTTCGCGAAATATGGGAGTTTGAGTCCAAGAAATGGTTGAGAAGGCAAAAAATTTTTCGCAATTTTGCTGCTCCAAACGCTTAACCATAATGGCCTAGGGAAAAAATACACATACCGTTGTAATCGGGCGAGTTTCTACTTTCAGATGCAATAGGAATTTTTGGGTTAGTTCAATCCGTTCGCGAGATATGGGAGTTTGAATCCAAGAAATGGTTGAGAAGGCAAAAAAATTTTCGCAATTCCGCTGCTCCAAACGCGTAACCAGAATGGTCTAGGGAAAAAATACACATACCGTTGTAATCGGGCGAGTTTCTACTTTCAGATGCAATAGGAATTTTTGGGTTAGGTCAATCCGTTCGCGAGATAAGGGAGTTTGAAGCTAAGAAATGGTTGAGAAGACAACAAATTTTTCGCAATTCTGCTGCTCCAAACGCTTAACCAGAATGGCCTAGGGAAAAAATACGCATACCGTGGTAATCGGGCGAGTTTCTTCTTTCAGACGCAAGAGGAATTTTTGGGTTAGGTCAATCCGTTCGCGAAATATGGGAGTTTGAATCCAAGAAATGGTTGAGAAGGCAAAAAATTTTTCGCAATTTTGCTGCTCCAAACGCTTAACCATAATGGCCTAGGGAAAAAATACACATACCGTTGTAATCGGGCGAGTTTCTACTTTCAGATGAAATAGGAATTTTTGGGTTAGGTCAATCCGTTCGCGAAATATGGGAGTTTGAGTCCAAGAAATGGTTGAGAAGGCAAAAAATTTTTCGCAATTTTGCTCCTCCAAACGCTTAACCATAATGGCCTAGGGAAAAAATACACATACCGTTGTAATCGGGCGAGTTTCTACTTTCAGATGCAATACGAATTTTTGGGTTAGGTCAATCCGTTCGCGAGATAAGGGAGTTTGAAGCTAAGAAATGGTTGAGAAGACAACAAATTTTTCGCACTTCTGCTGCTCCAAACGCTTAACCAGAATGGCCTAGGGAAAACATACACATACCGTTCAAATCTGGCGAGATTCTACTTTCAGACGCAACAGGAATTTTTGGGTTAGGTAAATCCGTTCCCGAGATATGGGAGTTTGAATCCAAGAAATGGTTGAGAAGGCAAAAAATTTTTCGCAATTCTGCTGCTCCAAACGCTTAACCAGAATGGCCTAGGGAAAAAATACCCATACCGTTGTAATCGGGCGAGTTTCTACTTTCAGGTACAATAGGAATTTTTGGGTTAGGTCAATCCGTTCGCGAGATAAGGGAGTTTGAAGCTAAGAAATGGTTGAGAAGAGAACAAATTTTTCGCACTTCTGCTGCTCCAAACGCTTAATCAGAATGGCCTAGGGAAAAAATACACATACCGTTGTAATCGGGCGAGTTTCTACTTTCAGATGCAATAGGAATTTTTGGGTTAGGTCAATCCATTCGCGAGATAAGGGAGTTTGAAGCTAAGAAATGGTTGAGAAGACATCAAATTTTTCGCACTTCTGCTGCTGCAAACGCTTAACCAGAATGGCCTAGGGAAAACATACACATACCGTTCAAATCTGGCGAGATTCTACTTTCAGACGCAACAGGAATTTTTGGGTTAGGTAAATCCGTTCCCGAGATATGGGAGTTTGAATCCAAGAAATGGTTGAGAAGGCAAAAAATTTTTCGCAATTCTGCTGCTCCAAACGCTTAACCAGAATGGCCTAGGGAAAAAATACCCATACCGTTGTAATCGGGCGAGTTTCTACTTTCAGGTACAATAGGAATTTTTGGGTTAGGTCAATCCGTTCGCGAGATAAGGGAGTTTGAAGCTAAGAAATGGTTGAGAAGAGAACAAATTTTTCGCACTTCTGCTGCTCCAAACGCTTAATCAGAATGGCCTAGGGAAAAAATACACATACCGTTGTAATCGGGCGAGTTTCTACTTTCAGATGCAATAGGAATTTTTGGGTTAGGTCAATCCATTCGCGAGATAAGGGAGTTTGAAGCTAAGAAATGGTTGAGAAGACATCAAATTTTTCGCACTTCTGCTGCTCCAAACGCTTAACCAGAATGGCCTAGGGAAAAAATACACATACCGTTGTAATCGGGCGAGTTTCTACATTCAGATGCAATAGGAATTTTTGGGTAAGGTCAATCCGTTCGTGAGATATAGGAGTTTGAAACCAAGAAATGGTTGAGAAGGCAAAAAATTTTTCGCAATTCTGCTGCTCCAAACGCTTAACCAGAATGGCCTAGGGAAAAAATACCCATACCGTTGTAATCGGGCGAGTTTCTACTTTCAGATGCAACAGGAATTTTTGGGTTAGGTCAATCCGTTCGCGAAATATGGGAGTTTGAATCCAAGAAATGGTTGAGAAGGCAAAAAATTTTTCGCAATTTTGCTGCTCCAAACGCTTAACCATAATGGCCTAGGGAAAAAATACACATACCGTTGTAATCGGGCGAGTTTCTACTTTCAGATGCAATAGGAATTTTTGGGTTAGGTCAATCCGTTCGCGAAATATGGGAGTTTGAGTCCAAGAAATGGTTGAGAAGGCAAAAAATTTTTCGCAATTTTGCTGCTCCAAACGCTTAACCATAATGGCCTAGGGAAAAAATACACATACCGTTGTAATCGGGCGAGTTTCTACTTTCAGATGCAATAGGAATTTTTGGGTTAGTTCAATCCGTTCGCGAGATATGGGAGTTTGAATCCAAGAAATGGTTGAGAAGGCAAAAAAATTTTCGCAATTCCGCTGCTCCAAACGCGTAACCAGAATGGTCTAGGGAAAAAATACACATACCGTTGTAATCGGGCGAGTTTCTACTTTCAGATGCAATAGGAATTTTTGGGTTAGGTCAATCCGTTCGCGAGATAAGGGAGTTTGAAGCTAAGAAATGGTTGAGAAGACAACAAATTTTTCGCAATTCTGCTGCTCCAAACGCTTAACCAGAATGGCCTAGGGAAAAAATACGCATACCGTGGTAATCGGGCGAGTTTCTTCTTTCAGACGCAGCAGGAGTTTTTGGGTTAGGTCAATCCGTTCGCGAGATATGGGAGTTTGAAGCCATGAAATGGTTGAGAAGGCAAAAAATTTTTCGCAATTCTGCTGCTGCAAACGCTTAACCAGAATGGCCTAGGGAAAAAATACACATACCGTTGAAATCTGGCGAGTTTCTACTTTCAGACGCAAGAGGAATTTTTGGGTTAGGTCAATCCGTTCGCGAGATATGGGAGTTTGAAGCCAAGAATTGGTTGAGAAGGCAAAAAATTTTCCGCAATTCTGCTGCTCCAAACGCTTAACCAGAATGGCCTAGGGAAAAAATACACATACCGTTGCAATCGGGCGAGTTTCTACTTTCAGATGCAATAGGAATTTTTGGGTTAGGTCAATCCGTTCGCGAAATATGGGAGTTTGAATCCAAGAAATGGTTGAGAAGGCAAAAAATTTTTCGCAATTTTGCTGCTCCAAACGCTTAACCATAATGGCCTAGGGAAAAAATACACATACCGTTGTAATCGGGCGAGTTTCTACTTTCAGATGAAATAGGAATTTTTGGGTTAGGTCAATCCGTTCGCGAAATATGGGAGTTTGAGTCCAAGAAATGGTTGAGAAGGCAAAAAATTTTTCGCAATTTTGCTCCTCCAAACGCTTAACCATAATGGCCTAGGGAAAAAATACACATACCGTTGTAATCGGGCGAGTTTCTACTTTCAGATGCAATACGAATTTTTGGGTTAGGTCAATCCGTTCGCGAGATAAGGGAGTTTGAAGCTAAGAAATGGTTGAGAAGACAACAAATTTTTCGCACTTCTGCTGCTCCAAACGCTTAACCAGAATGGCCTAGGGAAAACATACACATACCGTTCAAATCTGGCGAGATTCTACTTTCAGACGCAACAGGAATTTTTGGGTTAGGTAAATCCGTTCCCGAGATATGGGAGTTTGAATCCAAGAAATGGTTGAGAAGGCAAAAAATTTTTCGCAATTCTGCTGCTCCAAACGCTTAACCAGAATGGCCTAGGGAAAAAATACCCATACCGTTGTAATCGGGCGAGTTTCTACTTTCAGGTACAATAGGAATTTTTGGGTTAGGTCAATCCGTTCGCGAGATAAGGGAGTTTGAAGCTAAGAAATGGTTGAGAAGAGAACAAATTTTTCGCACTTCTGCTGCTCCAAACGCTTAATCAGAATGGCCTAGGGAAAAAATACACATACCGTTGTAATCGGGCGAGTTTCTACTTTCAGATGCAATAGGAATTTTTGGGTTAGGTCAATCCATTCGCGAGATAAGGGAGTTTGAAGCTAAGAAATGGTTGAGAAGACATCAAATTTTTCGCACTTCTGCTGCTCCAAACGCTTAACCAGAATGGCCTAGGGAAAAAATACACATACCGTTGTAATCGGGCGAGTTTCTACATTCAGATGCAATAGGAATTTTTGGGTAAGGTCAATCCGTTCGTGAGATATAGGAGTTTGAAACCAAGAAATGGTTGAGAAGGCAAAAAATTTTTCGCAATTCTGCTGCTCCAAACGCTTAACCAGAATGGCCTAGGGAAAAAATACCCATACCGTTGTAATCGGGCGAGTTTCTACTTTCAGATGCAACAGGAATTTTTGGGTTAGGTCAATCCGTTCGCGAAATATGGGAGTTTGAATCCAAGAAATGGTTGAGAAGGCAAAAAATTTTTCGCAATTTTGCTGCTCCAAACGCTTAACCATAATGGCCTAGGGAAAAAATACACATACCGTTGTAATCGGGCGAGTTTCTACTTTCAGATGCAATAGGAATTTTTGGGTTAGGTCAATCCGTTCGCGAAATATGGGAGTTTGAGTCCAAGAAATGGTTGAGAAGGCAAAAAATTTTTCGCAATTTTGCTGCTCCAAACGCTTAACCTTAATGGCCTAGGGAAAAAATACACATACCGTTGTAATCGGGCGAGTTTCTACTTTCAGATGCAATAGGAATTTTTGGGTTAGTTCAATCCGTTCGCGAGATATGGGAGTTTGAATCCAAGAAATGGTTGAGAAGGCAAAAAAATTTTCGCAATTCCGCTGCTCCAAACGCGCAACCAGAATGGTCTAGGGAAAAAATACACATACCGTTGTAATCGGGCGAGTTTCTACTTTCAGATGCAATAGGAATTTTTGGGTTAGGTCAATCCGTTCGCGAGATAAGGGAGTTTGAAGCTAAGAAATGGTTGAGAAGACAACAAATTTTTCGCAATTCTGCTGCTCCAAACGCTTAACCAGAATGGCCTAGGGAAAAAATACGCATACCGTGGTAATCGGGCGAGTTTCTTCTTTCAGACGCAGCAGGAGTTTTTGGGTTAGGTCAATCCGTTCGCGAGATATGGGAGTTTGAAGCCATGAAATGGTTGAGAAGGCAAAAAATTTTTCGCAATTCTGCTGCTGCAAACGCTTAACCAGAATGGCCTAGGGAAAAAATACACATACCGTTGAAATCTGGCGAGTTTCTACTTTCAGACGCAAGAGGAATTTTTGTGTTAGGTCAATCCGTTCGCGAGATATGGGAGTTTGAAGCCAAGAATTGGTTGAGAAGGCAAAAAATTTTCCGCAATTCTGCTGCTCCAAACGCTTAACCAGAATGGCCTAGGGAAAAAATACACATACCGTTGCAATCGGGCGAGTTTCTACTTTCAGATGCAATAGGAATTTTTGGGTTAGGTCAATCCGTTCGCGAAATATGGGAGTTTGAGTCCAAGAAATGGTTGAGAAGGCAAAAAATTTTTCGCAATTTTGCTCCTCCAAACGCTTAACCATAATGGCCTAGGGAAAAAATACACATACCGTTGTAATCGGGCGAGTTTCTACTTTCAGATGCAATACGAATTTTTGGGTTATGTCAATCCGTTCGCGAGATAAGGGAGTTTGAAGCTAAGAAATGGTTGAGAAGACAACAAATTTTTCGCACTTCTGCTGCTCCAAACGCTTAACCAGAATGGCCTAGGGAAAAAATACACATACCGTTGTAATCGGGCGAGTTTCTACTTTCAGATGCAATAGGAATTTTTGGGTAAGGTCAATCCGTTCGTGAGATATAGGAGTTTGAATCCAAGAAATGGTTGAGAAGGCAAAAAATTTTTCGCAATTCTGCTGCTCCAAACGCTTAACCAGAATGGCCTAGGGAAAAAATACACATACCGTTGTAATCGGGCGAGTTTCTACTTTCAGACGCAACAGGAATTTTTGGGTTAGGTAAATCCGTTCCCGAGATATGGGAGTTTGAATCCAAGAAATGGTTGAGAAGGCAAAAAATTTTTCGCAATTCTGCTGCTCCAAACGCTTAACCAGAATGGCCTAGGGAAAAAATACCCATACCGTTGTAATCGGGCGAGTTTCTACTTTCAGGTACAATAGGAATTTTTGGGTTAGGTCAATCCGTTCGCGAGATAAGGGAGTTTGAAGCTAAGAAATGGTTGAGAAGAGAACAAATTTTTCGCACTTCTGCTGCTCCAAACGCTTAATCAGAATGGCCTAGGGAAAAAATACACATACCGTTGTAATCGGGCGAGTTTCTACTTTCAGATGCAATAGGAATTTTTGGGTTAGGTCAATCCATTCGCGAGATAAGGGAGTTTGAAGCTAAGAAATGGTTGAGAAGACATCAAATTTTTCGCACTTCTGCTGCTCCAAACGCTTAACCAGAATGGCCTAGGGAAAAAATACACATACCGTTGTAATCGGGCGAGTTTCTACATTCAGATGCAATAGGAATTTTTGGGTAAGGTCAATCCGTTCGTGAGATATAGGAGTTTGAAACCAAGAAATGGTTGAGAAGGCAAAAAATTTTTCGCAATTCTGCTGCTCCAAACGCTTAACCAGAATGGCCTAGGGAAAAAATACCCATACCGTTGTAATCGGGCGAGTTTCTACTTTCAGATGCAACAGGAATTTTTGGGTTAGGTCAATCCGTTCGCGAAATATGGGAGTTTGAATCCAAGAAATGGTTGAGAAGGCAAAAAATTTTTCGCAATTTTGCTGCTCCAAACGCTTAACCATAATGGCCTAGGGAAAAAATACACATACCGTTGTAATCGGGCGAGTTTCTACTTTCAGATGCAATAGGAATTTTTGGGTTAGGTCAATCCGTTCGCGAAATATGGGAGTTTGAGTCCAAGAAATGGTTGAGAAGGCAAAAAATTTTTCGCAATTTTGCTGCTCCAAACGCTTAACCTTAATGGCCTAGGGAAAAAATACACATACCGTTGTAATCGGGCGAGTTTCTACTTTCAGATGCAATAGGAATTTTTGGGTTAGTTCAATCCGTTCGCGAGATATGGGAGTTTGAATCCAAGAAATGGTTGAGAAGGCAAAAAAATTTTCGCAATTCCGCTGCTCCAAACGCGCAACCAGAATGGTCTAGGGAAAAAATACACATACCGTTGTAATCGGGCGAGTTTCTACTTTCAGATGCAATAGGAATTTTTGGGTTAGGTCAATCCGTTCGCGAGATAAGGGAGTTTGAAGCTAAGAAATGGTTGAGAAGACAACAAATTTTTCGCAATTCTGCTGCTCCAAACGCTTAACCAGAATGGCCTAGGGAAAAAATACGCATACCGTGGTAATCGGGCGAGTTTCTTCTTTCAGACGCAGCAGGAGTTTTTGGGTTAGGTCAATCCGTTCGCGAGATATGGGAGTTTGAAGCCATGAAATGGTTGAGAAGGCAAAAAATTTTTCGCAATTCTGCTGCTGCAAACGCTTAACCAGAATGGCCTAGGGAAAAAATACACATACCGTTGAAATCTGGCGAGTTTCTACTTTCAGACGCAAGAGGAATTTTTGTGTTAGGTCAATCCGTTCGCGAGATATGGGAGTTTGAAGCCAAGAATTGGTTGAGAAGGCAAAAAATTTTCCGCAATTCTGCTGCTCCAAACGCTTAACCAGAATGGCCTAGGGAAAAAATACACATACCGTTGCAATCGGGCGAGTTTCTACTTTCAGATGCAATAGGAATTTTTGGGTTAGGTCAATCCGTTCGCGAAATATGGGAGTTTGAGTCCAAGAAATGGTTGAGAAGGCAAAAAATTTTTCGCAATTTTGCTCCTCCAAACGCTTAACCATAATGGCCTAGGGAAAAAATACACATACCGTTGTAATCGGGCGAGTTTCTACTTTCAGATGCAATACGAATTTTTGGGTTATGTCAATCCGTTCGCGAGATAAGGGAGTTTGAAGCTAAGAAATGGTTGAGAAGACAACAAATTTTTCGCACTTCTGCTGCTCCAAACGCTTAACCAGAATGGCCTAGGGAAAAAATACACATACCGTTGTAATCGGGCGAGTTTCTACTTTCAGATGCAATAGGAATTTTTGGGTAAGGTCAATCCGTTCGTGAGATATAGGAGTTTGAATCCAAGAAATGGTTGAGAAGGCAAAAAATTTTTCGCAATTCTGCTGCTCCAAACGCTTAACCAGAATGGCCTAGGGAAAAAATACACATACCGTTGTAATCGGGCGAGTTTCTACTTTCAGACGCAACAGGAATTTTTGGGTTAGGTAAATCCGTTCCCGAGATATGGGAGTTTGAATCCAAGAAATGGTTGAGAAGGCAAAAAATTTTTCGCAATTCTGCTGCTCCAAACGCTTAACCAGAATGGCCTAGGGAAAAAATACCCATACCGTTGTAATCGGGCGAGTTTCTACTTTCAGGTACAATAGGAATTTTTGGGTTAGGTCAATCCGTTCGCGAGATAAGGGAGTTTGAAGCTAAGAAATGGTTGAGAAGAGAACAAATTTTTCGCACTTCTGCTGCTCCAAACGCTTAATCAGAATGGCCTAGGGAAAAAATACACATACCGTTGTAATCGGGCGAGTTTCTACTTTCAGATGCAATAGGAATTTTTGGGTTAGGTCAATCCATTCGCGAGATAAGGGAGTTTGAAGCTAAGAAATGGTTGAGAAGACATCAAATTTTTCGCACTTCTGCTGCTCCAAACGCTTAACCAGAATGGCCTAGGGAAAAAATACACATACCGTTGTAATCGGGCGAGTTTCTACATTCAGATGCAATAGGAATTTTTGGGTAAGGTCAATCCGTTCGTGAGATATAGGAGTTTGAAACCAAGAAATGGTTGAGAAGGCAAAAAATTTTTCGCAATTCTGCTGCTCCAAACGCTTAACCAGAATGGCGTAGGGAAAAAATACCCATACCGTTGTAATCGGGCGAGTTTCTACTTTCAGATGCAACAGGAATTTTTGGGTTAGGTCAATCCGTTCGCGAAATATGGGAGTTTGAATCCAAGAAATGGTTGAGAAGGCAAAAAATTTTTCGCAATTTTGCTGCTCCAAACGCTTAACCATAATGGCCTAGGGAAAAAATACACATACCGTTGTAATCGGGCGAGTTTCTACTTTCAGATGCAATAGGAATTTTTGGGTTAGGTCAATCCGTTCGCGAAATATGGGAGTTTGAGTCCAAGAAATGGTTGAGAAGGCAAAAAATTTTTCGCAATTTTGCTGCTCCAAACGCTTAACCATAATGGCCTAGGGAAAAAATACACATACCGTTGTAATCGGGCGAGTTTCTACTTTCAGATGCAATAGGAATTTTTGGGTTAGTTCAATCCGTTCGCGAGATATGGGAGTTTGAATCCAAGAAATGGTTGAGAAGGCAAAAAAATTTTCGCAATTCCGCTGCTCCAAACGCGTAACCAGAATGGTCTAGGGAAAAAATACACATACCGTTGTAATCGGGCGAGTTTCTACTTTCAGATGCAATAGGAATTTTTGGGTTAGGTCAATCCGTTCGCGAGATAAGGGAGTTTGAAGCTAAGAAATGGTTGAGAAGACAACAAATTTTTCGCAATTCTGCTGCTCCAAACGCTTAACCAGAATGGCCTAGGGAAAAAATACGCATACCGTGGTAATCGGGCGAGTTTCTTCTTTCAGACGCAGCAGGAGTTTTTGGGTTAGGTCAATCCGTTCGCGAGATATGGGAGTTTGAAGCCATGAAATGGTTGAGAAGGCAAAAAATTTTTCGCAATTCTGCTGCTGCAAACGCTTAACCAGAATGGCCTAGGGAAAAAATACACATACCGTTGAAATCTGGCGAGTTTCTACTTTCAGACGCAAGAGGAATTTTTGGGTTAGGTCAATCCGTTCGCGAGATATGGGAGTTTGAAGCCAAGAATTGGTTGAGAAGGCAAAAAATTTTCCGCAATTCTGCTGCTCCAAACGCTTAACCAGAATGGCCTAGGGAAAAAATACACATACCGTTGCAATCGGGCGAGTTTCTACTTTCAGATGCAATAGGAATTTTTGGGTTAGGTCAATCCGTTCGCGAAATATGGGAGTTTGAATCCAAGAAATGGTTGAGAAGGCAAAAAATTTTTCGCAATTTTGCTGCTCCAAACGCTTAACCATAATGGCCTAGGGAAAAAATACACATACCGTTGTAATCGGGCGAGTTTCTACTTTCAGATGAAATAGGAATTTTTGGGTTAGGTCAATCCGTTCGCGAAATATGGGAGTTTGAGTCCAAGAAATGGTTGAGAAGGCAAAAAATTTTTCGCAATTTTGCTCCTCCAAACGCTTAACCATAATGGCCTAGGGAAAAAATACACATACCGTTGTAATCGGGCGAGTTTCTACTTTCAGATGCAATACGAATTTTTGGGTTAGGTCAATCCGTTCGCGAGATAAGGGAGTTTGAAGCTAAGAAATGGTTGAGAAGACAACAAATTTTTCGCACTTCTGCTGCTCCAAACGCTTAACCAGAATGGCCTAGGGAAAAAATACACATACCGTTGTAATCGGGCGAGTTTCTACTTTCAGATGCAATAGGAATTTTTGGGTAAGGTCAATCCGTTCGTGAGATATAGGAGTTTGAATCCAAGAAATGGTTGAGAAGGCAAAAAATTTTTCGCAATTCTGCTGCTCCAAACGCTTAACCAGAATGGCCTAGGGAAAAAATACACATACCGTTGTAATCGGGCGAGTTTCTACTTTCAGATGCAATAGGAATTTTTGGGTTAGGTCAATCCGTTCGCGAGATATGGGAGTTTGAATCCAAGAAATGGTTGAGAAGGCAAAAAATTTTTCGCAATTCCGCTGCTCCAAACGCTTAACCAGAATGGTCTAGGGAAAAAATACACATACCGTTGTAATCGGGCGAGTTTCTACTTTCAGATGCAATAGGAATTTTTGGGTAAGGTCAATCCGTTCGTGAGATATAGGAGTTTGAATCCAAGAAATGGTTGAGAAGGCAAAAAATTTTTCGCAATTCTGCTGCTCCAAACGCTTAACCAGAATGGCCTAGGGAAAGAATACACATACCGTTGTAATCGGGCGAGTTTCTACTTTCAGATGCAATAGGAATTTTTGGGTTAGGTCAATCCGTTCGCGAGATAAGGGAGTTTGAATCTAAGAAATGGTTGAGAAGACAACAAATTTTTCGCAATTCTGCTGCTCCAAACGCTTAACCAGAATGGCCTAGGGAAAAAATACGCATACCGTGGTAATCGGGCGAGTTTCTTCTTTCAGACGCAGCAGGAATTTTTGGGTTTGGTCAATCCGTTCGCGAGATATGGGACTTTGAAGCTAAGAAATGGTTGAGAAGACATCAAATCTTTCGCAATTCTGCTGCTCCAAACGCTTAACCAGATTGGGCTAGGGAAAAAAAGCACATACCGTTGTAATCGGGCGTGTTTCTACTTTCAGACGCAACAGGAGTTTTTGGGTTAGGTCAATCCGTTCGCGAGATATGGGAGTTTGAAGCCATGAAATGGTTGAGAAGGCAAAAAATTTTTCGCAATTCTGCTGCTGCAAACGCTTAACCAGAATGGCCTAGGGAAAAAATACACATACCGTTGAAATCTGGCGAGTTTCTACTTTCAGACGCAAGAGGAATTTTTGGGTTAGGTCAATCCGTTCGCGAGATATGGGAGTTTGAAGCCAAGAAATGGTTGAGAAGGCAAAAAATTTTCCGCAATTCTGCTGCTCCAAACGCTTAACCAGAATGGCCTAGGGAAAAAATACAGATACCGTTGCAATCGGGCGAGTTTCTACTTTCAGATGCAATAGGAATTTTTGGGTTAGGTCAATCCGTTCGCGAGATATGGGAGTTTGAAGCTAAGAAATGGTTGAGCAGACAACAAATTTTTCGCACTTCTGCTGCTCCAAACGCTTAACCAGAATGGCCTAGGGAAAAAATACACATACCGTTGAAATCTGGCGAGTTTCTACTTTCAGACGCAACAGGAATTTTTGGGTTAGGTCAATCCGTTCACGAGGTATGGGAGTTTGAAGCCAAGAAATGGTTGAGAAGGCAAAAAATTTTTCGCAATTCTGATGCCCCAAACGCTTAACCAGAATGGCCTAGGGAAAAAATACCCATACCGTTGTAATCGGGCGAGTTTCTACTTTCAGATGCAATAGGAATTTTTGGGTTAGGTCAATCCGTTCGCGAAATATGGGAGTTTGAATCCAAGAAATGGTTGAGAAGGCAAAAAATTTTTCGCAATTTTGCTGCTCCAAACGCTTAACCATAATGGCCTAGGGAAAAAATACACATACCGTTGTAATCGGACGAGTTTCTACTTTCAGATGCAATAGGAATTTTTGGGTTAGGTCAATCCGTTCGCGAAATATGGGAGTTTGAGTCCAAGAAATGGTTGAGAAGGCAAAAAATTTTTCGCAATTTTGCTCCTCCAAACGCTTAACCATAATGGCCTAGGGAAAAAATACACATACCGTTGTAATCGGGCGAGTTTCTACTTTCAGATGCAATACGAATTTTTGGGTTAGGTCAATCCGTTCGAGAGATAAGGGAGTTTGAAGCTAAGAAATGGTTGAGAAGACAACAAATTTTTCGCACTTCTGCTGCTCCAAACGCTTAACCAGAATGGCCTAGGGAAAAAATACCCATACCGTTGTAATCGGGCGAGTTTCTACTTTCAGGTACAATAGGAATTTTTGGGTTAGGTCAATCCGTTCGCGAGATAAGGGAGTTTGAAGCTAAGAAATGGTTGAGAAGAGAACAAATTTTTCGCACTTCAGCTGCTCCAAACGCTTAACCAGAATGGCCTAGGGGAAAAATACACATACCGTTGTAATCGGGCGAGTTTCTACTTTCAGATGCAATAGGAATTTTTGGGTTAGGTCAATCCGTTCGCGAGATAAGGGAGTTTGAAACCAAGAAATGGTTGAGAAGGCAAAAAATTTTTCGCAATTCTGCTGCTCCAAACGCTTAACCAGAATGGCCTAGGGAAAAAATACACATACCGTTGTAATCGGGCGAGTTTCTACTTTCAGATGCAATAGGAATTTTTGGGTTAGGTCATTCCGTTCGCGAAATATGGGAGTTTGAAGCCAAGAAATGGTTGAGAAGGCAAAAAATTTTTCGCAATTTTGCTGCTCCAAACGCTTAACCATAATGGCCTAGGGAAAAAATACACATACGGTTGTAATCGGGCGAGTTTCTACTTTCAGATGCAATAGGAATTTTTGGGTTAGGTCAATCCGTTCACGAGGTATGGGAGTTTGAAGCCAAGAAATGGTTGAGAAGGCAAAAAATTTTTCGCAATTTTGCTGCTCCAAACGTTTAACCATAATGGCCTAGGGAAAAAATACACATAACGTTGTAATCGGGCGAGTTTCTACTTTCAGATGCAATAGGAATTTTTGGGTTAGGTCAATCCGTTCGCGAGATATGGGACTTTGAAGCTAAGAAATGGTTGAGAAGACATCAAATCTTTCGCAATTCTGCTGCTCCAAACACTTAACCAGATTGGGCTGGGGAAAAAAAGCACATACCGTTGTAATCGGGCGAGTTTCTACTTTCAGACGCAACAGGAGATTTTGGGTTAGGTCAATCCGTTCGCGAGATATGGGAGTTTGAAGCCATGAAATGGTTGAGAAGGCAAAAAATTTTTCGCAATTCTGCTGCTGCAAACGCTTAACCAGAATGGCCTAGGGAAAAAATACACATACCGTTGTAATCGGGCGAGTTTCTACTTTCAGATGCAATAGGAATTTTTGGGTTAGGTCATTCCGTTCGCGAAATATGGGAGTTTGAAGCCAAGAAATGGTTGAGAAGGCAAAAAATTTTTCGCAATTTTGCTGCTCCAAACGCTTAACCATAATGGCCTAGGGAAAAAATACACATACGGTTGTAATCGGGCGAGTTTCTACTTTCAGATGCAATAGGAATTTTTGGGTTAGGTCAATCCGTTCACGAGGTATGGGAGTTTGAAGCCAAGAAATGGTTGAGAAGGCAAAAAATTTTTCGCAATTTTGCTGCTCCAAACGTTTAACCATAATGGCCTAGGGAAAAAATACACATAACGTTGTAATCGGGCGAGTTTCTACTTTCAGATGCAATAGGAATTTTTGGGTTAGGTCAATCCGTTCGCGAGATATGGGACTTTGAAGCTAAGAAATGGTTGAGAAGACATCAAATCTTTCGCAATTCTGCTGCTCCAAACACTTAACCAGATTGGGCTGGGGAAAAAAAGCACATACCGTTGTAATCGGGCGAGTTTCTACTTTCAGACGCAACAGGAGATTTTGGGTTAGGTCAATCCGTTCGCGAGATATGGGAGTTTGAAGCCATGAAATGGTTGAGAAGGCAAAAAATTTTTCGCAATTCTGCTGCTGCAAACGCTTAACCAGAATGGCCTAGGGAAAAAATACACATACCGTGGAAATCTGGCGAGTTTCTACTTTCAGACGCAAGAGGAATTTTTGGGTTAGGTCAATCCGTTCGCGAGATATGGGAGTTTGAAACCAAGAAATGGTTGAGAAGGCAAAAAATTTTCCGCAATTCTGCTGCTCCAAACGCTTAACCAGAATGGCCTAGGGAAAAAATACACATACCGTTGCAATCGGGCGAGTTTCTACTTTCAGGTGCAATAGGAATTTTTGGGTTAGGTCAATCCGTTCGCGAGATATGGGAGTTTGAAGCTAAGAAATGGTTGAGAAGACAACAAATTTTTCGCACTTCTGCTGCTCCAAACGCTTAACCAGAATGGCCTAGGGAAAAAATACACATACCGTTGAAATCTGGCGAGTTTCTACTTTCAGACGCAACAGGAATTTTTGGGTTAGGTCAATCCGTTCACGAGGTATGGGAGTTTGAAGCCAAGATATGGTTGAGAAGGCAAAAAATTTTTCGCAATTCTGATGCCCCAAACGCTTAACCAGAATGGCCTAGGGAAAAAATACCCATACCGTTGTAATCGGGCGAGTTTCTACTTTCAGATGCAATAGGAATTTTTGGGTTAGGTCAATCCGTTCGCGAAATATGGGAGTTTGAATCCAAGAAATGGTTGAGAAGGCAAAAAATTTTTCGCAATTTTGCTGCTCCAAACGCTTAACCATAATGGCCTAGGGAAAAAATACACATACCGTTGTAATCGGGCGAGTTTCTACTTTCAGATGCAATAGGAATTTTTGGGTTAGGTCAATCCGTTCGCGAAATATGGGAGTTTGAGTCCAAGAAATGGTTGAGAAGGCAAAAAATTTTTCGGAATTTTGCTCCTCCAAACGCTTAACCATAATGGCCTAGGGAAAAAATACACATACCGTTGTAATCGGGCGAGTTTCTACTTTCAGATGCAATACGAATTTTTGGGTTAGGTCAATCCGTTCGCGAGATAAGGGAGTTTGAAGCTAAGAAATGGTTGAGAAGACAACAAATTTTTCGCACTTCTGCTGCTCCAAACGCTTAACCAGAATGGCCTAGGGAAAAAATACACATACCGTTGTAATCGGGCGAGTTTCTACTTTCAGATGCAATAGGAATTTTTGGGTTAGGTCAATCCGTTCGCGAGATAAGGGAGTTTGAAGATAAGAAATGGTTGAGAAGACAACAAATTTTTTGCACTTCTGCTGCTCCAAACGCTTAACCAGAATGGCCTAGGGAAAAAATACACATACCGTTGTAATCGGGCGAGTTTCCACTTTCAGATGCAATAGGAATTTTTGGGTAAGGTCAATCCGTTCGTGAGATATAGGAGTTTGAATCCAAGAAATGGTTGAGAAGGCAAAAAATTTTTCGCAATTCTGCTGCTCCAAACGCTTAACCAGAATGGCCTAGGGAAAAAATACACATACCGTTGTAATCGGGCGAGTTTCTACTTTCAGATGCAACAGGAATTTTTGGGTTAGGTTATTTCGTTCGCGAAATATGGGAGTTTGAAGCCAAGAAATGGTTGAGAAGGCAAAAAATTTTTCGCAATTTTGCTGCTCCAAACGCTTAACCATAATAGCCTGGGGAAAAAATACACATACCGTTGTAATCGGGCGAGTTTCTACTTTCAGATGCAATAGGAATTTTTGGGTTAGGTCAATCCGTTCACGAGGTATGGGAGTTTGAAGCCAAGAAATGGTTGAGAAGGCAAAAAATTTTTCGCAATTTTGCTGCTCCAAACGCTTAACCATAATGGCCTAGGGAAAAAATACGCATACCGTGGTAATCGGGCGAGTTTCTTCTTTCAGACGCAGCAGGAATTTTTGGGTTTGGTCAATACGTTCGCGAGATATGGGACTTTGAAGCTAAGAAATGGTTGAGAAGACGTCAAATCTTTCGCAATTCTGCTGCTCCAAACGCTTAACCAGATTGGGCTAGGGAAAAAAAGCACATACCTTTGTAATCGGGCGAGTTTCTACTTTCAGACGCAACAGGAGTTTTTGGGTTAGGTCAATCCGTTCGCGAGATATAGGAGTTTGAATCCAAGAAATGGTTGAGAAGGCAAAAAATTTTTCGCAATTCTGATGCCCCAAACGCTTAACCAGAATGGCCTAGGGAAAAAATACCCATACCGTTGTAATCGGGCGAGTTTCTACTTTCAGATGCAATAGGAATTTTTGGGTAAGGTCAATCCGTTCGTGAGATATAGGAGTTTGAATCCAAGAAATGGTTGAGAAGGCAAAAAATTTTTGGCAATTCTGCTGCTCCAAACGCTTAACCAGAATGGCCTAGGGAAAAAATACACATACCGTTGTAATCGGGCGAGTTTCTACTTTCAGATGCAATAGGAATTTTTGGGTTAGGTCAATCCGTTCGCGAGATATGGGAGTTTGAATCCAAGAAATGGTTGAGAAGGCAAAAAATTTTTCGCAATTCCGCTGCTCCAAACGCTTAACCAGAATGGTCTAGGGAAAAAATACACATACCGTTGTAATCGGGCGAGTTTCTACTTTCAGATGCAATAGGAATTTTTGGGTAAGGTCAATCCGTTCGTGAGATATAGGAGTTTGAATCCAAGAAATGGTTGAGAAGGCAAAAAATTTTTCGCAATTCTGCTGCTCCAAACACTTAACCAGAATTGCCTAGGGAAAAAATACACATACCGTTGTAATCGGGCGAGTTTCTACTTTCAGATGCAATAGGAATTTTTGGGTTAGGTCAATCCGTTCGCGAGATAAGGGAGTTTGAAGCTAAGAAATGGTTGAGAAGACAACAAATTTTTCGCAATTCTGCTGCTCCAAACGCTTAACCAGATTGGGCTAGGGAAAAAAAGCACATACCTTTGTAATCGGGCGAGTTTCTACTTTCAGACGCAACAGGAGTTTTTGGGTTAGGTCAATCCGTTCGCGAGATATAGGAGTTTGAATCCAAGAAATGGTTGAGAAGGCAAAAAATTTTTCGCAATTTTGCTGCTCCAAACGCTTAACCATAATAGCCTGGGGAAAAAATACACATACCGTTGTAATCGGGCGAGTTTCTACTTTCAGATGCAATAGGAATTTTTGGGTTAGGTCAATCCGTTCACGAGGTATGGGAGTTTGAAGCCAAGAAATGGTTGAGAAGGCAAAAAATTTTTCGCAATTTTGCTGCTCCAAACGCTTAACCATAATGGCCTAGGGAAAAAATACGCATACCGTGGTAATCGGGCGAGTTTCTTCTTTCAGACGCAGCAGGAATTTTTGGGTTTGGTCAATACGTTCGCGAGATATGGGACTTTGAAGCTAAGAAATGGTTGAGAAGACGTCAAATCTTTCGCAATTCTGCTGCTCCAAACGCTTAACCAGATTGGGCTAGGGAAAAAAAGCACATACCTTTGTAATCGGGCGAGTTTCTACTTTCAGACGCAACAGGAGTTTTTGGGTTAGGTCAATCCGTTCGCGAGATATAGGAGTTTGAATCCAAGAAATGGTTGAGAAGGCAAAAAATTTTTCGCAATTCTGATGCCCCAAACGCTTAACCAGAATGGCCTAGGGAAAAAATACCCATACCGTTGTAATCGGGCGAGTTTCTACTTTCAGATGCAATAGGAATTTTTGGGTAAGGTCAATCCGTTCGTGAGATATAGGAGTTTGAATCCAAGAAATGGTTGAGAAGGCAAAAAATTTATGGCAATTCTGCTGCTCCAAACGCTTAACCAGAATGGCCTAGGGAAAAAATACACATACCGTTGTAATCGGGCGAGTTTCTACTTTCAGATGCAATAGGAATTTTTGGGTTAGGTCAATCCGTTCGCGAGATATGGGAGTTTGAATCCAAGAAATGGTTGAGAAGGCAAAAAATTTTTCGCAATTCCGCTGCTCCAAACGCTTAACCAGAATGGTCTAGGGAAAAAATACACATACCGTTGTAATCGGGCGAGTTTCTACTTTCAGATGCAATAGGAATTTTTGGGTAAGGTCAATCCGTTCGTGAGATATAGGAGTTTGAATCCAAGAAATGGTTGAGAAGGCAAAAAATTTTTCGCAATTCTGCTGCTCCAAACACTTAACCAGAATTGCCTAGGGAAAAAATACACATACCGTTGTAATCGGGCGAGTTTCTACTTTCAGATGCAATAGGAATTTTTGGGTTAGGTCAATCCGTTCGCGAGATAAGGGAGTTTGAAGCTAAGAAATGGTTGAGAAGACAACAAATTTTTCGCAATTCTGCTGCTCCAAACGCTTAACCAGAATGGCCTAGGGAAAAAATACGCATACCGTGGTAATCGGGCGAGTTTCTTCTTTCAGACGAAGCAGGAATTTTTGGGTTTGGTCAATCCGTTCGCGAGATATGGGACTTTGAAGCTAAGAAATGGTTGAGAAGACATCAAATCTTTCGCAATTCTGCTGCTCCAAACGCTTAACCAGATTGGGCTAGGGAAAAAAAGCACATACCGTTGTAATCGGGCGAGTTTCTACTTTCAGACGCAACAGGAGTTTTTGGGTTAGGTCAATCCGTTCGCGAGATATGGGAGTTTGAAGCCATGAAATGGTTGAGAAGGCAAAAAATTTTTCGCAATTCTGCTGCTGCAACGCTTAACCAGAATGGCCTAGGGAAAAAATACACATACCGTTGAAATCTGGCGAGTTTCTACTTTCAGACGCAAGAGGAATTTTTGGGTTAGGTCAATCCGTTCGCGAGATATGGGAGTTTGAAACCAAGAAATGGTTGAGAAGGCAAAAAATTTTCCGCAATTCTGCTGCTCCAAACGCTTAACCAGAATGGCCTAGGGAAAAAATACACATACCGTTGCAATCGGGCGAGTTTCTACTTTCAGGTGCAATAGGAATTTTTGGGTTAGGTCAATCCGTTCGCGAGATATGGGAGTTTGAAGCTAAGAAATGGTTGAGAAGACAACAAATTTTTCGCACTTCTGCTGCTCCAAACGCTTAACCAGAATGGCCTAGGGAAAAAATACACATACCGTTGAAATCTGGCGAGTTTCTACTTTCAGACGCAACAGGAATTTTTGGGTTAGGTCAATCCGTTCACGAGGTATGGGAGTTTGAAGCCAAGAAATGGTTGAGAAGGCAAAAAATTTTTCGCAATTCTGATGCCCCAAACGCTTAACCAGAATGGCCTAGGGAAAAAATACCCATACCGTTGTAATCGGGCGAGTTTCTACTTTCAGATGCAATAGGAATTTTTGGGTTAGGTCAATCCGTTCGCGAAATATGGGAGTTTGAATCCAAGAAATAGTTGAGAAGGCAAAAAATTTTTCGCAATTTTGCTGCTCCAAACGCTTAACCATAATGGCCTAGGGAAAAAATACACATACCGTTGTAATCGGGCGAGTTTCTACTTTCAGATGCAATAGGAATTTTTGGGTTAGGTCAATCCGTTCGCGAAATATGGGAGTTTGAGTCCAAGAAATGGTTGAGAAGGCAAAAAATTTTTCGCAATTTTGCTCCTCCAAACGCTTAACCATAATGGCCTAGGGAAAAAATACACATACCGTTGTAATCGGGCGAGTTTCTACTTTCAGATGCAATACGAATTTTTGGGTTAGGTCAATCCGTTCGCGAGATAAGGGAGTTTGAAGCTAAGAAATGGTTGAGAAGACAACAAATTTTTCGAACTTCTGCTGCTACAAACGCTTAACCAGAATGGCCTAGGGAAAAAATGCACATACCGTTGTAATCGGGCGAGTTTCTACTTTCAGATGCAATAGGAATTTTTGGGTAAGGTCAATCCGTTCGTGAGATATAGGAGTTTGAATCCAAGAAATGGTTGAGAAGGCAAAAAATTTTTCGCAACTCTGCTGCTCCAAACGCTTAACCAGAATGGCCTAGGGAAAAAATACACATACCGTTGTAATCGGGCGAGTTTCTACTTTCAGAAGCAATAGGAATTTTTGGGTTAGGTCAATCCGTTCGCGAGATAAGGGAGTTTGAAGCTAAGAAATGGTTGAGAAGACAACAAATTTTTCGCACTTCTGCTGCTCCAAACGCTTAACCAGAATGGCCTAGGGAAAAAATACACATACCGTTGTAATCGGGCGAGTTTCCACTTTCAGATGCAATAGGAATTTTTGGGTAAGGTCAATCCGTTCGTGAGATATAGGAGTTTGAATCCAAGAAATGGTTGAGAAGGCAAAAAATTTTTCGCAATTCTGCTGCTCCAAACGCTTAACCAGAATGGCCTAGGGAAAAAATACACATACCGTTGTAATCGGGCGAGTTTCTACTTTCAGATGCAATAGGAATTTTTGGGTTAGGTTATTCCGTTCGCGAAATATGGGAGTTTGAAGCCAAGAAATGGTTGAGAAGGCAAAAAATTTTTCGCAATTTTGCTGCTCCAAACGCTTAACCATAATAGCCTGGGGAAAAAATACACATACCGTTGTAATCGGGCGAGTTTCTACTTTCAGATGCAATAGGAATTTTTGGGTTAGGTCAATCCGTTCACGAGGTATGGGAGTTTGAAGCCAAGAAATGGTTGAGAAGGCAAAAAATTTTTCGCAATTTTGCTGCTCCAAACGTTTAACCACAATGGCCTAGGGAAAAAATACACATACCGTTGTAATCGGGCGAGTTTCTACTTTCAGATGCAATAGGAATTTTTGGGTAAGGTCAATCCGTTCGTGAGATATAGGAGTTTGAATCCAAGAAATGGTTGAGAAGGCAAAAAATTTTTCGCAATTCCGCTGCTCCAAACGCTTAACCAGAATGGTCTAGGGAAAAAATACACATACCGTTGTAATCGGGCGAGTTTCTACTTTCAGATGCAATAGGAATTTTTGGGTAAGGTCAATCCGTTCGTGAGATATAGGAGTTTGAATCCAAAAAATGGTTGAGAAGGCAGAAATTTTTCGCAATTCTGCTGCTCCAAGCGCTTATCCAGAATGGCCTAGGGAAAAAATACACATACCGTTGTAATCGGGCGAGTTTCTACTTTCAGATGCAATAGGAATTTTTGGGTTAGGTCAATCCGTTCGCGAGATAAGGGAGTTTGAAGCTAAGAAATGGTTGAGAAGAGATCAAATCTTTCGCAATTCTGCTGCTCCAAACGCTTAACCAGATTGGGCTAGGGAAAAAAGGCACATACCTTTGTAATCGGGCGAGTTTCTACTTTCAGACGCAACAGGAGTTTTTGGGTTAGGTCAATCCGTTCGCGAGATATGGGAGTTTGAAGCCATGAAATGGTTGAGAAGGCAAAAAATTTTTCGCAATTCTGCTGCTGCAAACGCTTAACCAGAATGGCCTAGGGAAAAAATACACATACCGTTGCAATCGGGCGAGTTTCTACTTTCAGATGCAATAGGAATTTTTGGGTTAGGTCAATCCGTTCGCGAGATATGGGAGTTTGAAGCTAAGAAATGGTTGAGAAGACAACAAATTTTTCGCACTTCTGCTGCTCCAAACGTTTAACCAGAATGGCCTAGGGAAAAAATACACATACCGTTGGAATCTGGCGAGTTTCTACTTTCAGACGCAACAGGAATTTTTGGGTTAGGTCAATCCGTTCACGAGGTATGGGAGTTTGAAGCCAAGAAATGGTTGAGAAGGCAAAAAATTTTTCGCAATTCTGATGCCCCAAACGCTTAACCAGAATGGCCTAGGAAAAAAATACCCATACCGTTGTAATCGGGCGAGTTTCTACTTTCAGATGCAATAGGAATTTTTGGGTTAGGTCAATCCGTTCGCGAAATATGGGAGTTTGAATCCAAGAAATGGTTGAGAAGGCAAAAAATTTTTCGCAATTTTGCTGCTCCAAACGCTTAACCATAATGGCCTAGGGAAAAAATACACATACCGTTGTAATCGGGCGAGTTTCTACTTTCAGATGCAATAGGAATTTTTGGGTTAGGTCAATCCGTTCGCGAAATATGGGAGTTTGAGTCCAAGAAATGGTTGAGAAGGCAAAAAATTTTTCGCAATTTTGCTCCCCCAAACGCTTAACCATAATGGCCTAGGGAAAAAATACACATACCGTTGTAATCGGGCGAGTTTCTACTTTCAGATGCAATACGAATTTTTGGGTTAGGTCAATCCGTTCGCGGGATAAGGGAGTTTGAAGCTAAGAAATGGTTGAGAAGACAACAAATTTTTCGCACTTCTGCTGCTCCAAACGCTTAACCAGAATGGCCTAGGGAAAAAATACACATACCGTTGTAATCGGGCGAGTTTCTACTTTCAGATGCAATAGGAATTTTTGGGTAAGGTCAATCCGTTCGTGAGATATAGGAGTTTGAATCCAAGAAATGGTTGAGAAGGCAAAAAATTTTTCGCAATTCTGCTGCTCCAAACGCTTAACCAGAATGGCCTAGGGAAAAAATACACATACCGTTGTAATCGGGCGAGTTTCTACTTTCAGATGCAATAGGAATTTTTGGGTTAGGTCAATCCGTTCGCGAAATATGGGAATTTGAATCCAAGAAATGGTTGAGAAGGCAAAAAATTTTTCGCAATTTTGCTGCTCCAAACGCTTAACCATAATGGCCTAGGGAAAAAATACACATACCGTTGTAATCGGGCGAGTTTCTACTTTCAGATGCAATAGGAATTTTTGGGTTAGGTCAATCCGTTCGCGAAATATGGGAGTTTGAGTCCAAGAAATGGTTGAGAAGGCAAAAAATTTTTCGCAATTTTGCTCCCCCAAACGCTTAACCATAACGGCCTAGGGGAAAAATACACATACCGTTGTAATCGGGCGAGTTTCTACTTTCAGATGCAATACGAATTTTTGGGTTAGGTCAATCCGTTCGCGAGATAAGGGAGTTTGAAGCTAAGAAATGGTTGAGAAGACAACAAATTTTTCGCACTTCTGCTGCTCCAAACGCTTAACCAGAATGGCCTAGGGAAAAAATACACATACCGTTGTAATCGGGCGAGTTTCTACTTTCAGATGCAATAGGAATTTTTGGGTAAGGTCAATCCGTTCGTGAGATATAGGAGTTTGAATCCAAGAAATGGTTGAGAAGGCAAAAAATTTTTCGCAATTCTGCTGCTCCAAACGCTTAACCAGAATGGCCTAGGGAAAAAATACACATACCGTTGTAATCGGGCGAGTTTCTACTTTCAGATGCAATAGGAATTTTTGGGTTAGGTCAATCCGTTCGCGAGATATGGGAGTTTGAATCCAAGAAATGGTTGAGAAGGCAAAAAATTTTTCGCAATTCCGCTGCTCCAAACGCTTAACCAGAATGGTCTAGGGAAAAAATACACATACCGTTGTAATCGGGCGAGTTTCTACTTTCAGATGCAATACGAATTTTTGGGTAAGGTCAATCCGTTCGCGAGATAAGGGAGTTTGAAGCTAAGAAATGGTTGAGAAGACAACAAATTTTTCGCAATTCTGCTGCTCCAAACGCTTAACCAGAATGGCCTAGGGAAAAAATACGCATACCGTGGTAATCGGGCGAGTTTCTTCTTTCAGACGCAGCAGGAATTTTTGGGTTTGGTCAATCCGTTCGCGAGATATGGGACTTTGAAGCTAAGAAATGGTTGAGAAGACATCAAATCTTTCGCAATTCTGCTGCTCCAAACGCTTAACCAGATTGGGCTAGGGAAAAAAAGCACATACCTTTGTAATCGGGCGAGTTTCTACTTTCAGACGCAAGAGGAATATTTGGGTTAGGTCAATCCGTTCGCGAGATATGGGAGTTTGAAGCCAAGAAATGGTTGAGAAGGCAAAAAATTTTCCGCAATTCTGCTGCTCCAAACGCTTAACCAGAATGGCCCAGGGAAAAAATACACATACCGTTGCAATCGGGCGAGTTTCTACTTTCAGATGCAATAGGAATTTTTGGGTTAGGTCAATCCGTTCGCGAGATATGGGAGTTTGAAGCTAAGAAATGGTTGAGAAGACAACAAATTTTTCGCACTTCTGATGCCCCAAACGCTTAACCAGAATGGCCTAGGAAAAAAATACCCATACCGTTGTAATCGGGCGAGTTTCTACTTTCAGATGCAATAGGAATTTTTGGGTTAGGTCAATCCGTTCGCGAAATATGGGAGTATGAATCCAAGAAATGGTTGAGAAGGCAAAAAATTTTTCGCAATTTTGCTGCTCCAAACGCTTAACCATAATGGCCTAGGGAAAAAATACACATACCGTTGTAATCGGGCGAGTTTCTACTTTCAGATGCAATAGGAATTTTTGGGTTAGGTCAATCCGTTCGCGAAATATGGGAGTTTGAGTCCAAGAAATGGTTGAGAAGGCAAAAAATTTTTCGCAATTTTGCTCCCCCAAACGCTTAACCATAATGGCCTAGGGAAAAAATACACATACCGTTGTAATCGGGCGAGTTTCTACTTTCAGATGCAATACGAATTTTTGGGTTAGGTCAATCCGTTCGCGGGATAAGGGAGTTTGAAGCTAAGAAATGGTTGAGAAGACAACAAATTTTTCGCACTTCTGCTGCTCCAAACGCTTAACCAGAATGGCCTAGGGAAAAAATACACATACCGTTGTAATCGGGCGAGTTTCTACTTTCAGATGCAATAGGAATTTTTGGGTAAGGTCAATCCGTTCGTGAGATATAGGAGTTTGAATCCAAGAAATGGTTGAGAAGGCAAAAAATTTTTCGCAATTCTGCTGCTCCAAACGCTTAACCAGAATGGCCTAGGGAAAAAATACACATACCGTTGTAATCGGGCGAGTTTCTACTTTCAGATGCAATAGGAATTTTTGGGTTAGGTCAATCCGTTCGCGAGATATGGGAGTTTGAATCCAAGAAATGGTTGAGAAGGCAAAAAATTTTTCGCAATTCCGCTGCTCCAAACGCTTAACCAGAATGGTCTAGGGAAAAAATACACATACCGTTGTAATCGGGCGAGTTTCTACTTTCAGATGCAATACGAATTTTTGGGTAAGGTCAATCCGTTCGCGAGATAAGGGAGTTTGAAGCTAAGAAATGGTTGAGAAGACAACAAATTTTTCGCAATTCTGCTGCTCCAAGCGCTTAACCAGAATGGCCTAGGGAAAAAATACACATACCGTTGTAATCGGGCGAGTTTCTACTTTCAGATGCAATAGGAATTTTTGGGTTAGGTCAATCCGTTCGCGAGATATGGGAGTTTGAAGCCAAGAAATGGTTGAGAAGACATCAAATCTTTCGCAATTCTGCTGCTCCAAACGCTTAACCAGATTGGGCTAGGGAAAAAAAGCACATACCTTTGTAATCGGGCGAGTTTCTACTTTCAGACGCAAGAGGAATATTTGGGTTAGGTCAATCCGTTCGCGAGATATGGGAGTTTGAAGCCAAGAAATGGTTGAGAAGGCAAAAAATTTTCCGCAATTCTGCTGCTCCAAACGCTTAACCAGAATGGCCTAGGGAAAAAATACACATACCGTTGCAATCGGGCGAGTTTCTACTTTCAGATGCAATAGGAATTTTTGGGTTAGGTCAATCCGTTCGCGAGATATGGGAGTTTGAAGCTAAGAAATGGTTGAGAAGACAACAAATTTTTCGCACTTCTGCTGCTCCAAACGTTTAACCAGAATGGCCTAGGGAAAAAATACACATACCGTTGAAATCTGGCGAGTTTCTACTTTCAGACGCAACAGGAATTTTTGGGTTAGGTCAATCCGTTCACGAGGTATGGGAGTTTGAAGCCAAGAAATGGTTGAGAAGGCAAAAAATTTTTCGCAATTCTGATGCCCCAAACGCTTAACCAGAATGGCCTAGGAAAAAAATACCCATACCGTTGTAATCGGGCGAGTTTCTACTTTCAGATGCAATAGGAATTTTTGGGTTAGGTCAATCCGTTCGCGAAATATGGGAGTTTGAATCCAAGAAATGGTTGAGAAGGCAAAAAATTTTTCGCAATTTTGCTGCTCCAAACGCTTAACCATAATGGCCTAGGGAAAAAATACACATACCGTTGTAATCGGGCGAGTTTCTACTTTCAGATGCAATAGGAATTTTTGGGTTAGGTCAATCCGTTCGCGAAATATGGGAGTTTGAGTCCAAGAAATGGTTGAGAAGGCAAAAAATTTTTCGCTATTTTGCTCCCCCAAACGCTTAACCACAATGGCCTAGGGAAAAAATACACATACCGTTGTAATCGGGCGAGTTTCTACTTTCAGATGCAATACGAATTTTTGGGTTAGGTCAATCCGTTCGCGGGATAAGGGAGTTTGAAGCTAAGAAATGGTTGAGAAGACAACAAATTTTTCGCACTTCTGCTGCTCCAAACGCTTAACCAGAATGGCCTAGGGAAAAAATACACATACCGTTGTAATCGGGCGAGTTTCTACTTTCAGATGCAATAGGAATTTTTGGGTAAGGTCAATCCGTTCGTGAGATATAGGAGTTTGAATCCAAGAAATGGTTGAGAAGGCAAAAAATTTTTCGCAATTCTGCTGCTCCAAACGCTTAACCAGAATGGCCTAGGGAAAAAATACACATACCGTTGTAATCGGGCGAGTTTCTACTTTCAGATGCAATAGGAATTTTTGGGTTAGGTCAATCCGTTCGCGAAATATGGGAATTTGAATGCAAGAAATGGTTGAGAAGGCAAAAAATTTTTCGCAATTTTGCTGCTCCAAACGCTTAACCATAATGGCCTAGGGAAAAAATACACATACCGTTGTAATCGGGCGAGTTTCTACTTTCAGATGCAATAGGAATTTTTGGGTTAGGTCAATCCGTTCGCGAAATATGGGAGTTTGAGTCCAAGAAATGGTTGAGAAGGCAAAAAATTTTTCGCAATTTTGCTCCCCCAAACGCTTAACCATAATGGCCTAGGGGAAAAATACACATACCGTTGTAATCGGGCGAGTTTCTACTTTCAGATGCAATACGAATTTTTGGGTTAGGTCAATCCGTTCGCGAGATAAGGGAGTTTGAAGCTAAGAAATGGTTGAGAAGACAAAAAATTTTTCGCACTTCTGCTGCTCCAAACGCTTAACCAGAATGGCCTAGGGAAAAAATACACATACCTTTGTAATCGGGCGAGTTTCTACTTTCAGATGCAATAGGAATTTTTGGGTAAGGTCAATCCGTTCGTGAGATATAGGAGTTTGAATCCAAGAAATGGTTGAGAAGGCAAAAAATTTTTCGCAATTCTGCTGCTCCAAACGCTTAACCAGAATGGCCTAGGGAAAAAATACACATACCGTTGTAATCGGGCGAGTTTCTACTTTCAGATGCAATAGGAATTTTTGGGTTAGGTCAATCCGTTCGCGAGATATGGGAGTTTGAATCCAAGAAATGGTTGAGAAGGCAAAAAATTTTTCGCAATTCCGCTGCTCCAAACGCTTAACCAGAATGGTCTAGGGAAAAAATACACATACCGTTGTAATCGGGCGAGTTTCTACTTTCAGATGCAATAGGAATTTTTGGGTAAGGTCAATCCGTTCGCGATATAAGGGAGTTTGAAGCTAAGAAATGGTTGAGAAGACAACAAATTTTTCGCAATTCTGCTGCTCCAAACGCTTAACCAGAATGGCCTAGGGAAAAAATACGCATACCGTGGTAATCGGGCGAGTTTCTTCTTTCAGACGCAGCAGGAATTTTTGGGTTTGGTCAATCCGTTCGCGAGATATGGGACTTTGAAGCTAAGAAATGGTTGAGAAGACATCAAATCTTTCGCAATTCTGCTGCTCCAAACGCTTAACCAGATTGGGCTAGGGAAAAAAAGCACATACCTTTGTAATCGGGCGAGTTTCTACTTTCAGACGCAAGAGGAATATTTGGGTTAGGTCAATCCGTTCGCGAGATATGGGAGTTTGAAGCCAAGAAATGGTTGAGAAGGCAAAAAATTTTCCGCAATTCTGCTGCTCCAAACGCTTAACCAGAATGGCCTAGGGAAAAAATACACATACCGTTGCAATCGGGCGAGTTTCTACTTTCAGATGCAATAGGAATTTTTGGGTTAGGTCAATCCGTTCGCGAGATATGGGAGTTTGAAGCTAAGAAATGGTTGAGAAGACAACAAATTTTTCGCACTTCTGCTGCTCCAAACGTTTAACCAGAATGGCCTAGGGAAAAAATACACATACCGTTGAAATCTGGCGAGTTTCTACTTTCAGACGCAACAGGAATTTTTGGGTTAGGTCAATCCGTTCACGAGGTATGGGAGTTTGAAGCCAAGAAATGGTTGAGAAGGCAAAAAATTTTTCGCAATTCTGATGCCCCAAACGCTTAACCAGAATGGCCTAGGAAAAAAATACACATACCGTTGTAATCGGGCGAGTTTCTACTTTCAGATGCAATAGGAATTTTTGGGTTAGGTCAATCCGTTCGCGAAATATGGGAGTTTGAATCCAAGAAATGGTTGAGAAGGCAAAAAATTTTTCGCAATTTTGCTGCTCCAAACGCTTAACCATAATGGCCTAGGGAAAAAATACACATACCGTTGTAATCGGGCGAGTTTCTACTTTCAGATGCAATAGGAATTTTTGGGTTAGGTCAATCCGTTCGCGAAATATGGGAGTTTGAGTCCAAGAAATGGTTGAGAAGGCAAAAAATTTTTCGCAATTTTGCTCCCCCAAACGCTTAACCATAATGGCCTAGGGAAAAAATACACATACCGTTGTAATCGGGCGAGTTTCTACTTTCAGATGCAATACGAATTTTTGGGTTAGGTCAATCCGTTCGCGGGATAAGGGAGTTTGAAGCTAAGAAATGGTTGAGAAGACAACAAATTTTTCGCACTTCTGCTGCTCCAAACGCTTAACCAGAATGGCCTAGGGAAAAAATACACATACCGTTGTAATCGGGCGAGTTTCTACTTTCAGATGCAATAGGAATTTTTGGGTAAGGTCAATCCGTTCGTGAGATATAGGAGTTTGAATCCAAGAAATGGTTGAGAAGGCAAAAAAATTTTCGCAATTCTGCTGCTCCAAACGCTTAACCAGAATGGCCTAGGGAAAAAATACACATACCGTTGTAATCGGGCGAGTTTCTACTTTCAGATGCAATAGGAATTTTTGGGTTAGGTCAATCCGTTCGCGAAATATGGGAATTTGAATGCAAGAAATGGTTGAGAAGGCAAAAAATTTTTCGCAATTTTGCTGCTCCAAACGCTTAACCATAATGGCCTAGGGAAAAAATACACATACCGTTGTAATCGGGCGAGTTTCTACTTTCAGATGCAATAGGAATTTTTGGGTTAGGTCAATCCGTTCGCGAAATATGGGAGTTTGAGTCCAAGAAATGGTTGAGAAGGCAAAAAATTTTTCGCAATTTTGCTCCCCCAAACGCTTAACCATAATGGCCTAGGGGAAAAATACACATACCGTTGTAATCGGGCGAGTTTCTACTTTCAGATGCAATACGAATTTTTGGGTTAGGTCAATCCGTTCGCGAGATAAGGGAGTTTGAAGCTAAGAAATGGTTGAGAAGACAACAAATTTTTCGCACTTCTGCTGCTCCAAACGCTTAACCAGAATGGCCTAGGGAAAAAATACACATACCTTTGTAATCGGGCGAGTTTCTACTTTCTGATGCAATAGGAATTTTTGGGTAAGGTCAATCCGTTCGTGAGATATAGGAGTTTGAATCCAAGAAATGGTTGAGAAGGCAAAAAATTTTTCGCAATTCTGCTGCTCCAAACGCTTAACCAGAATGGCCTAGGGAAAAAATACACATACCGTTGTAATCGGGCGAGTTTCTACTTTCAGATGCAATGGGAATTTTTGGGTTAGGTCAATCCGTTCGCGAGATATGGGAGTTTGAATCCAAGAAATGGTTGAGAAGGCAAAAAATTTTTCGCAATTCCGCTGCTCCAAACGCTTAACCAGAATGGTCTAGGGAAAAAATACACATACCGTTGTAATCGGGCGAGTTTCTACTTTCAGATGCAATAGGAATTTTTGGGTAAGGTCAATCCGTTCGCGATATAAGGGAGTTTGAAGCTAAGAAATGGTTGAGAAGACAACAAATTTTTCGCAATTCTGCTGCTCCAAACGCTTAACCAGAATGGCCTAGGGAAAAAATACGCATACCGTGGTAATCGGGCGAGTTTCTTCTTTCAGACGCAGCAGGAATTTTTGGGTTTGGTCAATCCGTTCGCGAGATATGGGACTTTGAAGCTAAGAAATGGTTGAGAAGACATCAAATTTTTCGCACTTCTGCTGCTCCAAACGCTTAACCAGAATGGCCTAGGGAAAAAATACACATACCGTTGTAATCGGGCGAGTTTCTACTTTCAGATGCAATAGGAATTTTTGGGTTAGGTCAATCCGTTCGCGAGATATGGGAGTTTGAATCCAAGAAATGGTTGAGAAGGCAAAAAATTTTTCGCAATTCCGCTGCTCCAAACGCTTAACCAGAATGGTCTAGGGAAAAAATACACATACCGTTGAAATCTGGCGAGTTTCTACTTTCAGACGCAAGAGGAATTTTTGGGTTAGGTCAATCCGTTCGCGAGATAAGGGAGTTTGAAGCTAAGAAATGGTTGAGAAGACAACAAATTTTTCGCACTTCTGCTGCTCCAAACGCTTAACCAGAATGGCCTAGGGAAAAAATACACATACCGTTGTAATCGGGCGAGTTTCTACTTTCAGATGCAATAGGAATTTTTGGGTTAGGTCAATCCGTTCGCGAAATATGGGAGTTTGAGTCCAAGAAATGGTTGAGAAGGCAAAAAATTTTTCGCAATTTTGCTCCTCCAAACGCTTAACCATAATGGCCTAGGGAAAAAATACACATACCGTTGTAATCGGGCGAGTTTCTACTTTCAGATGCAATAGGAATTTTTGGGTTAGGTCAATCCGTTCGCGAGATATGGGAGTTTGAATCCAAGAAATGGTTGAGAAGGCAAAAAATTTTTCGCAATTCCTCTGCTCCAAACGCTTAACCAGAATGGTCTAGGGAAAAAATACACATACCGTTGTAATCGGGCGAGTTTCTACTTTCAGATGCAATAGGAATTTTTGGGTAAGGTCAATCCGTTCGCGATATAAGGGAGTTTGAAGCTAAGAAATGGTTGAGAAGACAACAAATTTTTCGCAATTCTGCTGCTCCAAACGCTTAACCAGAATGGCCTAGGGAAAAAATACGCATACCGTGGTAATCGGGCGAGTTTCTTCTTTCAGACGCAGCAGGAATTTTTGGGTTTGGTCAATCCGTTCGCGAGATATGGGACTTTGAAGCTAAGAAATGGTTGAGAAGACATCAAATCTTTCGCAATTCTGCTGCTCCAAACGCTTAACCAGATTGGGCTAGGGAAAAAAAGCACATACCTTTGTAATCGGGCGAGTTTCTACTTTCAGACGCAAGAGGAATATTTGGGTTAGGTCAATCCGTTCGCGAGATATGGGAGTTTGAAGCCAAGAAATGGTTGAGAAGGCAAAAAATTTTCCGCAATTCTGCTGCTCCAAACGCTTAACCAGAATGGCCTAGGGAAAAAATACACATACCGTTGCAATCGGGCGAGTTTCTACTTTCAGATGCAATAGGAATTTTTGGGTTAGGTCAATCCGTTCGCGAGATATGGGAGTTTGAAGCTAAGAAATGGTTGAGAAGACAACAAATTTTTCGCACTTCTGCTGCTCCAAACGTTTAACCAGAATGGCCTAGGGAAAAAATACACATACCGTTGAAATCTGGCGAGTTTCTACTTTCAGACGCAACAGGAATTTTTGGGTTAGGTCAATCCGTTCACGAGGTATGGGAGTTTGAAGCCAAGAAATGGTTGAGAAGGCAAAAAATTTTTCGCAATTCTGATGCCCCAAACGCTTAACCAGAATGGCCTAGGGAAAAAATACCCATACCGTTGTAATCGGGCGAGTTTCTACTTTCAGATGCAATAGGAATTTTTGGGTTAGGTCAATCCGTTCGCGAAATATGGGAATTTGAATCCAAGAAATGGTTGAGAAGGCAAAAAATTTTTCGCAATTTTGCTGCTCCAAACGCTTAACCATAATGGCCTAGGGAAAAAATACACATACCGTTGTAATCGGGCGAGTTTCTACTTTCAGATGCAATAGGAATTTTTGGGTTAGGTCAATCCGTTCGCGAAATATGGGAGTTTGAGTCCAAGAAATGGTTGAGAAGGCAAAAAATTTTTCGCAATTTTGCTCCCCCAAACGCTTAACCATAATGGCCTAGGGAAAAAATACACATACCGTTGTAATCGGGCGAGTTTCTACTTTCAGATGCAATACGAATTTTTGGGTTAGGTCAATCCGTTCGCGAGATAAGGGAGTTTGAAGCTAAGAAATGGTTGAGAAGACAACAAATTTTTCGCACTTCTGCTGCTCCAAACGCTTAACCAGAATGGCCTAGGAAAAAAATACACATACCGTTGTAATCGGGCGAGTTTCTACTTTCAGATGCAATAGGAATTTTTGGGTAAGGTCAATCCGTTCGTGAGATATAGGAGTTTGAATCCAAGAAATGGTTGAGAAGGCAAAAAATTTTTCGCAATTCTGCTGCTCCAAACGCTTAACCAGAATGGCCTAGGGAAAAAATACACATACCGTTGTAATCGGGCGAGTTTCTACTTTCAGATGCAATAGGAATTTTTGGGTTAGGTCAATCCGTTCGCGAGATATGGGAGTTTGAATCCAAGAAATGGTTGAGAAGGCAAAAAATTTTTCGCAATTCCGCTGCTCCAAACGGTTAACCAGAATGGTCTAGGGAAAAAATACACATACCGTTGTAATCGGGCGAGTTTCTACTTTCAGATGCAATAGGAATTTTTGGGTAAGGTCAATCCGTTCGTGAGATATAGGAGTTTGAATCCAAGAAACGGTTGAGAAGGCAAAAAATTTTTCGCAATTCTGCTGCTCCAAACGCTTAACCAGAATGGCCTAGGGAAAAAATACACATACCGTTGTAATCGGGCGAGTTTCTACTTTCAGATGCAATAGGAATTTTTGGGTTAGGTCAATCCGTTCGCGAGATAAGGGAGTTTGAAGCTAAGAAATGGTTGAGAGGACAACAAATTTTTCGCAATTCTGCTGCTCCAAACGCTTAACCAGAATGGCCTAGGGAAAAAATACGCATACCGTGGTAATCGGGCGAGTTTCTTCTTTCAGACGCAGCAGGAATTTTTGGGTTTGGTCAATCCGTTCGCGAGATACGGGACTTTGAAGCTAAGAAATGGTTGAGAAGACATCAAATCTTTCGCAATTCTGCTGCTCCAAACGCTTAACCAGATTGGGCTAGGGAAAAAAAGCACATACCGTTGTAATCGGGCGAGTTTCTACTTTCAGATGCAATAGGAATTTTTGGGTTAGGTCAATCCGTTTGCGAGATATGGGAGTTTGAAGCTAAGAAATGGTTGAGAAGACAACAAATTTTTCGCACTTCTGCTGCTCCAAACGCTTAACCAGAATGGCCTAGGGAAAAAATACACATACCGTTGTAATCGGGCGAGTTTCTACTTTCAGATGCAATAGGAATTTTTGGGTTAGGTCAATCCGTTCGCGAAATATGGGAGTTTGAGTCCAAGAAATGGTTGAGAAGGCAAAAAATTTTTCGCAATTCTGCTGCTGCAAACGCTTAACCAGAATGGCCTAGGGAAAAAATACACATACCGTTGAAATCTGGCGAGTTTCTACTTTCAGACGCAAGAGGAATTTTTGGGTTAGGTCAATCCGTTCGCGAGATATGGGAGTTTGAAGCCAAGAAATGGTTGAGAAGGCAAAAAATTTTCCGCAATTCTGCTGCTCCAAACGCTTAACCAGAATGGCCTAGGGAAAAAATACACATACCGTTGCAATCGGGCGAGTTTCTACTTTCAGATGCAATAGGAATTTTTGGGTTAGGTCAATCCGTTTGCGAGATATGGGAGTTTGAAGCTAAGAAATGGTTGAGAAGACAACAAATTTTTCGCACTTCTGCTGCTCCAAACGCTTAACCAGAATGGCCTAGGGAAAAAATACACATACCGTTGTAATCGGGCGAGTTTCTACTTTCAGATGCAATAGGAATTTTTGGGTTAGGTCAATCCGTTCGCGAAATATGGGAGTTTGAGTCCAAGAAATGGTTGAGAAGGCAAAAAATTTTTCGCAATTTTGCTCCTCCAAACGCTTAACCATAATGGCCTAGGGAAAAAATACACATACCGTTGTAATCGGGCGAGTTTCTACTTTCAGATGCAATACGAATTTTTGGGTTAGGTCAATCCGTTCGCGAGATAAGGGAGTTTGAAGCTAAGAAATGGTTGAGAAGACAACAAATTTTTCGCACTTCTGCTGCTCCAAACGCTTAACCAGAATGGCCTAGGGAAAAAATACACATACCGTTGAAATCTGGCGAGTTTCTACTTTCAGACGCAACAGGAATTCTTGGGTTAGGTCAATCCGTTCACGAGGTATGGGAGTTTGAAGCCAAGAAATGGTTGAGAAGGCAAAAAATTTTTCGCAATTCTGATGCCCCAAACGCTTAACCAGAATGGCCTAGGGAAAAAATACCCATACCGTTGTAATCGGGCGAGTTTCTACTTTCAGATGCGATAGGAATTTTTGGGTTAGGTCAATCCGTTTGCGAGATATGGGAGTTTGAAGCTAAGAAATGGTTGAGAAGACAACAAATTTTTCGCACTTCTGCTGCTCCAAACGCTTAACCAGAATGGCCTAGGGAAAAAATACACATACCGTTGTAATCGGGCGAGTTTCTACTTTCAGATGCAATAGGAATTTTTGGGTTAGGTCAATCCGTTCGCGAAATATGGGAGTTTGAGTCCAAGAAATGGTTGAGAAGGCAAAAAATTTTTCGCAATTTTGCTCCTCCAAACGCTTAACCATAATGGCCTAGGGAAAAAATACACATACCGTTGTAATCGGGCGAGTTTCTACTCTCAGATGCAATACGAATTTTTGGGTTAGGTCAATCCGTTCGCGAGATAAGGGAGTTTGAAGCTAAGAAATGGTTGAGAAGACAACAAATTTTTCGCACTTCTGCTGCTCCAAACGCTTAACCAGAATGGCCTAGGGAAAAAATACACATACCGTTGAAATCGGGCGAGTTTCTACTTTCAGATGCAATAGGAATTTTTGGGTAAGGTCAATCCGTTCGTGAGATATAGGAGTTTGAATCCAAGAAATGGTTGAGAAGGCAAAAAATTTTTCGCAATTCTGCTGCTCCAAACGCTTAACCAGAATGGCCTAGGGAAAAAATACACATACCGTTGTAATCGGGCGAGTTTCTACTTTCAGATGCAATAGGAATTTTTGGGTTAGGTCAATCCGTTCGCGAGATATGGGAGTTTGAATCCAAGAAATGGTTGAGAAGGCAAAAAATTTTTCGCAATTCCGCTGCTCCAAACGGTTAACCAGAATGGTCTAGGGAAAAAATACACATACCGTTGTAATCGGGCGAGTTTCTACTTTCAGATGCAATAGGAATTTTTGGGTAAGGTCAATCCGTTCGTGAGATATAGGAGTTTGAATCCAAGAAACGGTTGAGAAGGCAAAAAATTTTTCGCAATTCTGCTGCTCCAAACGCTTAACCAGAATGGCCTAGGGAAAAAATACACATACCGTTGTAATCGGGCGAGTTTCTACTTTCAGATGCAATAGGAATTTTTGGGTTAGGTCAATCCGTTCGCGAGATAAGGGAGTTTGAAGCTAAGAAATGGTTGAGAGGACAACAAATTTTTCGCAATTCTGCTGCTCCAAACGCTTAACCAGAATGGCCTAGGGAAAAAATACGCATACCGTGGTAATCGGGCGAGTTTCTTCTTTCAGACGCAGCAGGAATTTTTGGGTTTGGTCAATCCGTTCGCGAGATACGGGACTTTGAAGCTAAGAAATGGTTGAGAAGACATCAAATCTTTCGCAATTCTGCTGCTCCAAACGCTTAACCAGATTGGGCTAGGGAAAAAAAGCACATACCGTTGTAATCGGGCGAGTTTCTACTTTCAGATGCAATAGGAATTTTTGGGTTAGGTCAATCCGTTTGCGAGATATGGGAGTTTGAAGCTAAGAAATGGTTGAGAAGACAACAAATTTTTCGCACTTCTGCTGCTCCAAACGCTTAACCAGAATGGCCTAGGGAAAAAATACACATACCGTTGTAATCGGGCGAGTTTCTACTTTCAGATGCAATAGGAATTTTTGGGTTAGGTCAATCCGTTCGCGAAATATGGGAGTTTGAGTCCAAGAAATGGTTGAGAAGGCAAAAAATTTTTCGCAATTCTGCTGCTGCAAACGCTTAACCAGAATGGCCTAGGGAAAAAATACACATACCGTTGAAATCTGGCGAGTTTCTACTTTCAGACGCAAGAGGAATTTTTGGGTTAGGTCAATCCGTTCGCGAGATATGGGAGTTTGAAGCCAAGAAATGGTTGAGAAGGCAAAAAATTTTCCGCAATTCTGCTGCTCCAAACGCTTAACCAGAATGGCCTAGGGAAAAAATACACATACCGTTGCAATCGGGCGAGTTTCTACTTTCAGATGCAATAGGAATTTTTGGGTTAGGTCAATCCGTTTGCGAGATATGGGAGTTTGAAGCTAAGAAATGGTTGAGAAGACAACAAATTTTTCGCACTTCTGCTGCTCCAAACGCTTAACCAGAATGGCCTAGGGAAAAAATACACATACCGTTGTAATCGGGCGAGTTTCTACTTTCAGATGCAATAGGAATTTTTGGGTTAGGTCAATCCGTTCGCGAAATATGGGAGTTTGAGTCCAAGAAATGGTTGAGAAGGCAAAAAATTTTTCGCAATTTTGCTCCTCCAAACGCTTAACCATAATGGCCTAGGGAAAAAATACACATACCGTTGTAATCGGGCGAGTTTCTACTTTCAGATGCAATACGAATTTTTGGGTTAGGTCAATCCGTTCGCGAGATAAGGGAGTTTGAAGCTAAGAAATGGTTGAGAAGACAACAAATTTTTCGCACTTCTGCTGCTCCAAACGCTTAACCAGAATGGCCTAGGGAAAAAATACACATACCGTTGAAATCTGGCGAGTTTCTACTTTCAGACGCAACAGGAATTCTTGGGTTAGGTCAATCCGTTCACGAGGTATGGGAGTTTGAAGCCAAGAAATGGTTGAGAAGGCAAAAAATTTTTCGCAATTCTGATGCCCCAAACGCTTAACCAGAATGGCCTAGGGAAAAAATACCCATACCGTTGTAATCGGGCGAGTTTCTACTTTCAGATGCGATAGGAATTTTTGGGTTAGGTCAATCCGTTTGCGAGATATGGGAGTTTGAAGCTAAGAAATGGTTGAGAAGACAACAAATTTTTCGCACTTCTGCTGCTCCAAACGCTTAACCAGAATGGCCTAGGGAAAAAATACACATACCGTTGTAATCGGGCGAGTTTCTACTTTCAGATGCAATAGGAATTTTTGGGTTAGGTCAATCCGTTCGCGAAATATGGGAGTTTGAGTCCAAGAAATGGTTGAGAAGGCAAAAAATTTTTCGCAATTTTGCTCCTCCAAACGCTTAACCATAATGGCCTAGGGAAAAAATACACATACCGTTGTAATCGGGCGAGTTTCTACTCTCAGATGCAATACGAATTTTTGGGTTAGGTCAATCCGTTCGCGAGATAAGGGAGTTTGAAGCTAAGAAATGGTTGAGAAGACAACAAATTTTTCGCACTTCTGCTGCTCCAAACGCTTAACCAGAATGGCCTAGGGAAAAAATACACATACCGTTGAAATCTGGCGAGTTTCTACTTTCAGACGCAACAGGAATTTTTGGGTTAGGTCAATCCGTTCACGAGGTATGGGAGTTTGAAGCCAAGAAATGGTTGAGAAGGCAAAAAATTTTTCGCAATTCTGATGCCCCAAACGCTTAACCAGAATGGCCTAGGGAAAAAATACCCATACCGTTGTAATCGGGCGAGTTTCTACTTTCAGATGCAATAGGAATTTTTGGATTAGGTCAATCCGTTCGCGAAATATGGGAGTTTGAATCCAAGAAATGGTTGAGAAGGCAAAAAATTTTTCGCAATTTTGCTGCTCCAAACGCTTAACCATAATGGCCTAGGGAAAAAATACACATACCGCTGTAATCGGGCGAGTTTCTACTTTCAGACGCAGCAGGAATTTTTGGGTTTGGTCAATCCGTTCGCGAGATATGGGACTTTGAAGCTAAGAAATGGTTGAGAAGACATCAAATCTTTCGCAATTCTGCTGCTCCAAACGCTTAACCAGATTGGGCTAGGGAAAAAAAGCACATACCGTTGTAATCGGGCGAGTTTCAACTTTCAGACGCAAGAGGAATTTTTGGGTTAGGTCAATCCGTTCGCGAGATATGGGAGTTTGAAGCCAATAAATGGTTGAGAAGGCAAAAAATTTTCCGCAATTCTGCTGCTCCAAACGCTTAACCAGAATGGCCTAGGGAAAAAATACACATACCGTTGAAATCTGGCGAGTTTCTACTTTCAGACGCAACAGGAATTTTTGGGTTAGGTCAATCCGTTCACGAGGTATGGGAGTGTGAAGCCAAGAAATGGTTGAGAAGGCAAAAAATTTTTCGCAATTCTGATGCCCCAAACGCTTAACCAGGATGGCCTAGGGAAAAAATACCCATACCGTTGTAATCGCGCGAGTTTCTACTTTCAGATGCAATAGGAATTTTTGGGTTAGGTCAATCCGTTCACGAGATATGGGAGTTTGAAGCCAAGAAATGGTTGAGAAGGCACAAAATTTTTCGCAATTCTGCTTCTCCAAACGCTTAACCAGAATGGCCTAAGAAAAAAATACCCACACCGCTGTAATCGGGCGAGTTTCTACTTTCAGACGCAACAGGAATTTTTGGGTTAGGTCAATCCGTTCGCGAGGTATGGGAGTTTGAAGCCAAGGAATGGTTGAGAAGGCAAAAAATTTTTAGCAATTCTGCTGCTCCAAACGCTTAACCATAATGGCCTGGGGAAAAAATACACATACCGTTGTAATCGGGCGAGTTTCTACTTTCAGATGCAATAGGAATTTTTGGGTTAGGTCAATCCGTTCACGAGGTATGGGAGTTTGAAGCCAAGAAATGGTTGAGAAGGCAAAAAATTTTTCGCAATTTTGCTGCTCCAAACGCTTAACCATAATGGCCTAGGGAAAAAATACACATACCGTTGTAATCGGGCGAGTTTCTACTTTCAGATGCAATAGGAATTTTTGGGTTAGGTCAATCCGTTCGCGAGATATGGGAGTTTGAATCCAAGAAATGGTTGAGAAGGCAAAAAATTTTTCGCAATTCCGCTGCTCCAAACGCTTAACCAGAATGGTCTAGGGAAAAAATACACATACCGTTGTAATCGGGCGAGTTTCTACTTTCAGATGCAATATGAATTTTTGGGTAAGGTCAATCCGTTCGTGAGATATAGGAGTTTGAATCCAAGAAATGGTTGAGAAGGCAAAAAATTTTTCGCAATGCTGCTGCTCCAAACGCTTAACCAGAATGGCCTAGGGAAAAAATACACATGCCGTTGTAATCGGGCGAGTTTCTACCTTCAGATGCAATAGGAATTTTTGGGTTAGGTCAATCCGTTCGCGAGATATGGGAGTTTGAAGCTAAGAAATGGTTGAGAAGAGAACAAATTTTTCGCACTTCTGCTGCTCCAAACGCTTAACCAGAGTGGCCTAGGGAAAAAATACACATACCGTTGTAATCGGGCGAGTTTCTTCTTTCAGATGCAATAGGAATTTTTGGGTTAGGTCAATCCGTTCGTGAGATATAGGAGTTTGAATCCAAGAGACGGTTGAGAAGGCAAAAAATTTTTCGCAATTCTGCTGCTCCAAACGCTTAACCAGAATGGCCTAGGGAAAAAATACACATACCGTTGTAATCGGGCGAGTTTCTACTTTCAGATGCAATAGGAATTTTTGGGTAAGGTCAATCCGTTCGTGAGATATAGGAGTTTGAATCCAAGAAATGGTTGAGAAGGCAAAAAATTTTTCGCAATTCTGCTGCTCTAAACGCTTAACCAGAATGGCCTAGGGAAAAAATACACATACCGTTGTAATCGGGCGAGTTTCTACTTTCAGATGCAATAGGAATTTTTGGGTTAGGTCAATCCGTTCGCGAGATAAGGGAGTTTGAAGCTAAGAAATGGTTGAGAAGACAACAAATTTTTCGCAATTCTGCTGCTCCAAACGCTTAACCAGAATGGCCTAGGGAAAAAATACGCATACCGTGGTAATCGGGCGAGTTTCTTCTTTCAGACGCAGCAGGAATTTTTGGGTTTGGTCAATCCGTTCGCGAGATATGGGACTTTGAAGCTAAGAAATGGTTGAGAAGACATCAAATCTTTCGCAATTCTGCTGCTCCAAACGCTTAACCAGATTGGGCTAGGGAAAAAAAGCACATACCGTTGTAATCGGGCGAGTTTCTACTTTCAGACGCAACAGGAGTTTTTGGGTTAGGTCAATCCGTTCGCGAGATATGGGAGTTTGAAGCCATGAAATGGTTGAGAAGGCAAAAAATTTTTCGCAATTCTGCTGCTGCAAACGCTTAACCAGAATGGCCTAGGGAAAAAATAAACATACCGTTGAAATCTGGCGAGTTTCTACTTTCAGACGCAAGAGGAATTTTTGGGTTAGGTCAATCCGTTCGCGAGATATGGGAGTTTGAAGCCAAGAAATGGTTGAGAAGGCAAAAAATTTTCCGCAATTCTGCTGCTCCAAACGCTTAACCAGAATGGCCTAGGGAAAAAATACACATACCGTTGAAATCTGGCGAGTTTCTACTTTCAGACGCAACAGGAATTTTTGGGTTAGGTCAATCCGTTGACGAGGTATGGGAGTTTGAAGCCAAGAAATGGTTGAGAAGGCAAAAAATTTTTCGCAATTCTGATGCCCCAAACGCTTAACCAGGATGGCCTAGGGAAGAAATACCCATACCGTTGTAATCGCGCGAGTTTCTACTTTCAGATGCAATAGGAATTTTTGGGTTAGGTCAATCCGTTCAAGAGATATGGGAGTTTGAAGCCAAGAAATGGTTGAGAAGGCAAAAAATTTTTCGCAATTCTGATGCCCCAAACGCTTAACCAGGATGGCCTAGGGAAAAAATACCCATACCGTTGTAATCGGGCGAGTTTCTACTTTCAGATGCAATAGGAATTTTTGGGTTAGGTCAATCCGTTCGCGAAATATGGGAGTTTGAGTCCAAGAAATGGTTGAGAAGGCAAAAAATTTTTCGCAATTTTGCTCCTCCAAACGCTTAACCATAATGGCCTAGGGAAAAAATACACATACCGTTGTAATCGGGCGAGTTTCTACTTTCAGATGCAATACGAATTTTTGGGTTAGTTCAATCCGTTCGCGAGATAAGGGAGTTTGAAGCTAAGAAATGGTTGAGAAGACAACAAATTTTTCGCACTTCTGCTGCTCCAAACGCTTAACCAGAATGGCCTAGGGAAAAAATACACATACCGTTGTAATCTGGCGAGTTTCTACTTTCAGATGCAATAGGAATTTTTGGGTAAGGTCAATCCGTTCGTGAGATATAGGAGTTTGAATCCAAGAAATGGTTGAGAAGGCAAAAAATTTTTCGCAATTCTGCTGCTCCAAACGCTTAACCAGAATGGCCTAGGGAAAAAATACACATACCGTTGTAATCGGGCGAGTTTCTACTTTCAGATGCAATAGGAATTTTTGGGTTAGGTCAATCCGTTCGCGAGATATGGGAGTTTGAATCCAAGAAATGGTTGAGAAGGCAAAAAATTTTTCGCAATTCCGCTGCTCCAAACGCTTAACCAGAATGGTCTAGGGAAAAAATACACATACCGTTGTAATCGGGCGAGTTTCTACTTTCAGATGCAATAGGAATTTTTGGGTAAGGTCAATCCGTTCGTGAGATATAGGAGTTTGAATCCAAGAAATGGTTGAGAAGGCAAAAAATCTTTCGCAATTCTGCTGCTCCAAACGCTTAACCAGATTGGGCTAGGGAAAAAAAGCACATACCGTTGTAATCGGGCGAGCTTCTACTTTCAGACGCAACAGGAGTTTTTGGGTTAGGTCAATCCGTTCGCGAGATATGGGAGTTTGAAGCCATGAAATGGTTGAGAAGGCAAAAAATTTTTCGCAATTCTGCTGCTGCAAACGCTTAACCAGAATGTTCTAGGGAAAAAATACACATACCGTTGAAATCTGGCGAGTTTCTACTTTCAGACGCAAGAGGAATTTTTGGGTTAGGTCAATCCGTTCGCGATATAAGGGAGTTTGAAGCTAAGAAATGGTTGAGAAGACAACAAATTTTTCGCACTTCTGCTGCTCCAAACGCTTAACCAGAATGGCCTAGGGAAAAAATACACATACCGTTGTAATCTGGCGAGTTTCTACTTTCAGATGCAATAGGAATTTTTGGGTAAGGTCAATCCGTTCGTGAGATATAGGAGTTTGAATCCAAGAAATGGTTGAGAAGGCAAAAAATTTTTCGCAATTCTGCTGCTCGAAACGCTTAACCAGAAAGGCCTAGGGAAAAAATACACATACCGTTGTAATCGGGCGAGTTTCTACTTTCAGATGCAATAGGAATTTTTGGGTTAGGTCAATCCGTTCGCGAGATATGGGAGTTTGAATCCAAGAAATGGTTGAGAAGGCAAAAAATTTTTCGCAATTCCGCTGCTCCAAACGCTTAACCAGAATGGTCGAGGGAAAAAATACACATACCGTTGTAATCGGGCGAGTTTCTACTTTCAGATGCAATAGGAATTTTTGGGTAAGGTCAATCCGTTCGTGAGATATAGGAGTTTGAATCCAAGAAATGGTTGAGAAGGCAAAAAATCTTTCGCAATTCTGCTGCTCCAAACGCTTAACCAGATTGGGCTAGGGAAAAAAAGCACATACCGTTGTAATCGGGCGAGTTTCTACTTTCAGACGCAACAGGAGTTTTTGGGTTAGGTCAATCCGTTCGCGAGATATGGGAGTTTGAAGCCATGAAATGGTTGAGAAGGCAAAAAATTTTTCGCAATTCTGCTGCTGCAAACGCTTAACCAGAATGTTCTAGGGAAAAAATACACATACCGTTGAAATCTGGCGAGTTTCTACTTTCAGACGCAAGAGGAATTTTTGGGTTAGGTCAATCCGTTCGCGAGATAAGGGAGTTTGAAGCTAAGAAATGGTTGAGAAGACAACAAATTTTTCGCACTTCTGCTGCTCCAAACGCTTAACCAGAATGGCCTAGGGAAAAAATACACATACCGTTGTAATCGGGCGAGTTTCTACTTTCAGATGCAATAGGAATTTTTGGGTTAGGTCAATCCGTTCGCGAAATATGGGAGTTTGAGTCCAAGAAATGGTTGAGAAGGCAAAAAATTTTTCGCAATTTTGCTCCTCCAAACGCTTAACCATAATGGCCTAGGGAAAAAATACACATACCGTTGTAATCGGGCGAGTTTCTACTTTCAGATGCAATACGAATTTTTGGGTTAGGTCAATCCGTTCGCGAGATAAGGGAGTTTGAAGCTAAGAAATGGTTGAGAAGACAACAAATTTTTCGCACTTCTGCTGCTCCAAACGCTTAACCAGAATGGCCTAGGGAAAAAATACACATACCGTTGAAATCTGGCGAGTTTCTACTTTCAGACGCAACAGGAATTTTTGGGTTAGGTCAATCCGTTCACGAGGTATGGGAGTTTGAAGCCAAGAAATGGTTGAGAAGGCAAAAAATTTTTCGCAATTCTGATGCCCCAAACGCTTAACCAGAATGGCCTAGGGAAAAAATACCCATACCGTTGTAATCGGGCGAGCTTCTACTTTCAGATGCAGCAGGAATTTTTGGGTTTGGTCAATCCGTTCGCGAGATATGGGACTTTGAAGCTAAGAAATGGTTGAGAAGACATCAAATCTTTCGCAATTCTGCTGCTCCAAACGCTTAACCAGATTGGGCTAGGGAAAAAAAGCACATACCGTTGTAATCGGGCGAGTTTCAACTTTCAGACGCAAGAGGAATTTTTGGGTTAGGTCAATCCGTTCGCGAGATATGGGAGTTTGAAGCCAATAAATGGTTGAGAAGGCAAAAAATTTCCCGCAATTCTGCTGCTCCAAACGCTTAACCAGAATGGCCTAGGGAAAAAATACACATACCGTTGAAATCTGGCGAGTTTCTACTTTCAGACGCAACAGGAATTTTTGGGTTAGGTCAATCCGTTCGCGAGGTATGGGAGTTTGAAGCCAAGGAATGGTTGAGAAGGCAAGAAATTTTTAGCAATTCTGCTGCTCCAAACGCTTAACCATAATGGCCTGGGGAAAAAATACACATACCGTTGTAATCGGGCGAGTTTCTACTTTCAGATGCAATAGGAATATTTGGGTTAGGTCAATCCGTTCACGAGGTATGGGAGTTTGAAGCCAAGAAATGGTTGAGAAGGCAAAAAATTTTTCGCAATTTTGCTGCTCCAAACGCTTAACCATAATGGCCTAGGGAAAAAATACACATACCGTTGTAATCGGGCGAGTTTCTACTTTCAGATGCAATAGGAATTTTTGGGTTAGGTCAATCCGTTCGCGAGATATGGGAGTTTGAATCCAAGAAATGGTTGAGAAGGCAAAAAATTTTTCGCAATTCCGCTGCTCCAAACGCTTAACCAGAATGGTCTAGGGAAAAAATACACATACCGTTGTAATCGGGCGAGTTTCTACTTTCAGATGCAATATGAATTTTTGGGTAAGGTCAATCCGTTCGTGAGATATAGGAGTTTGAATCCAAGAAATGGTTGAGAAGGCAAAAAATTTTTCGCAATTCTGCTGCTCCAAACGCTTAACCAGAATGGCCTAGGGAAAAAATACACATGCCGTTGTAATCGGGCGAGTTTCTACTTTCAGATGCAATAGGAATTTTTGGGTTAGGTCAATCCGTTCGCGAGATATGGGAGTTTGAAGCTAAGAAATGGTTGAGAAGAGAACAAATTTTTCGCACTTCTGCTGCTCCAAACGCTTAACCAGAATGGCCTAGGGAAAAAATACACATACCGTTGTAATCGGGCGAGTTTCTTCTTTCAGATGCAATAGGAATTTTTGGGTTAGGTCAATCCGTTCGTGAGATATAGGAGTTTGAATCCAAGAAATGGTTGAGAAGGCAAAAAATTTTTCGCAATTCTGCTGCTCCAAACGCTTAACCAGAATGGCCTAGGGAAAAAATACACATACCGTTGTAATCGGGCGAGTTTCTACTTTCAGATGCAATAGGAATTTTTGGGTAAGGTCAATCCGTTCGTGAGATATAGGAGTTTGAATCCAAGAAATGGTTGAGAAGGCAAAAAATTTTTCGCAATTCTGCTGCTCCAAACGCTTAACCAGAATGGCCTAGGGAAAAAATACACATACCGTTGTAATCGGGCGAGTTTCTACTTTCAGATGCAATAGGAATTTTTGGGTTAGGTCAATCCGTTCGCGAGATAAGGGAGTTTGAAGCTAAGAAATGGTTGAGAAGACAACAAATTTTTCGCAATTCTGCTGCTCCAAAAGCTTAACCAGAATGGCCTAGGGAAAAAATACGCATACCGTGGTAATCGGGCGAGTTTCTTCTTTCAGACGCAGCAGGAATTTTTGGGTTTGGTCAATCCGTTCGCGATATATGGGACTTTGAAGCTAAGAAATGGTTGAGAAGACATCAAATCTTTCGCAATTCTGCTGCTCCAAACGCTTAACCAGATTGGGCTAGGGAAAAAAAGCACATACCGTTGTAATCGGGCGAGTTTCTACTTTCAGACGCAACAGGAGTTTTTGGGTTAGGTCAATCCGTTCGCGAGATATGGGAGTTTGAAGCCATGAAATGGTTGAGAAGGCAAAAAATTTTTCGCAATTCTGCTGCTGCAAACGCTTAACCAGAATGGCCTAGGGAAAAAATAAACATACCGTTGAAATCTGGCGAGTTTCTACTTTCAGACGCAAGAGGAATTTTTGGGTTAGGTCAATCCGTTCGCGAGATATGGGAGTTTGAAGCCAAGAAATGGTTGAGAAGGCAAAAAATTTTCCGCAATTCTGCTGCTCCAAACGCTTAACCAGAATGGCCTAGGGAAAAAATACACATACCGTTGAAATCTGGCGAGTTTCTACTTTCAGACGCAACAGGAATTTTTGGGTTAGGTCAATCCGTTGACGAGGTATGGGAGTTTGAAGCCAAGAAATGGTTGAGAAGGCAAAAAATTTTTCGCAATTCTGATGCCCCAAACGCTTAACCAGGATGGCCTAGGGAAGAAATACCCATACCGTTGTAATCGCGCGAGTTTCTACTTTCAGATGCAATAGGAATTTTTGGGTTAGGTCAATCCGTTCAAGAGATATGGGAGTTTGAAGCCAAGAAATGGTTAAGAAGGCAAAAAATTTTTCGCAATTCTGATGCCCCAAACGCTTAACCAGGATGGCCTAGGGAAAAAATACCCATACCGTTGTAATCGGGCGAGTTTCTACTTTCAGATGCAATAGGAATTTTTGGGTTAGGTCAATCCGTTCGCGAAATATGGGAGTTTGAGTCCAAGAAATGGTTGAGAAGGCAAAAAATTTTTCGCAATTTTGCTCCTCCAAACGCTTAACCATAATGGCCTAGGGAAAAAATACACATACCGTTGTAATCGGGCGAGTTTCTACTTTCAGATGCAATACGAATTTTTGGGTTAGGTCAATCCGTTCGCGAGATAAGGGAGTTTGAAGCTAAGAAATGGTTGAGAAGACAACAAATTTTTCGCACTTCTGCTGCTCCAAACGCTTAACCAGAATGGCCTAGGGAAAAAATACACATACCGTTGTAATCTGGCGAGTTTCTACTTTCAGATGCAATAGGAATTTTTGGGTAAGGTCAATCCGTTCGTGAGATATAGGAGTTTGAATCCAAGAAATGGTTGAGAAGGCAAAAAATTTTTCGCAATTCTGCTGCTCCAAACGCTTAACCAGAATGGCCTAGGGAAAAAATACACATACCGTTGTAATCGGGCGAGTTTCTACTTTCAGATGCAATAGGAATTTTTGGGTTAGGTCAATCCGTTCGCGAGATATGGGAGTTTGAATCCAAGAAATGGTTGAGAAGGCAAAAAATTTTTCGCAATTCCGCTGCTCCAAACGCTTAACCAGAATGGTCTAGGGAAAAAATACACATACCGTTGTAATCGGGCGAGTTTCTACTTTCAGATGCAATAGGAATTTTTGGGTAAGGTCAATCCGTTCGTGAGATATAGGAGCTTGAATCCAAGAAATGGTTGAGAAGGCAAAAAATCTTTCGCAATTCTGCTGCTCCAAACGCTTAACCAGATTGGGCTAGGGAAAAAAAGCACATACCGTTGTAATCGGGCGAGCTTCTACTTTCAGACGCAACAGGAGTTTTTGGGTTAGGTCAATCCGTTCGCGAGATATGGGAGTTTGAAGCCATGAAATGGTTGAGAAGGCAAAAAATTTTTCGCAATTCTGCTGCTGCAAACGCTTAACCAGAATGTTCTA